>NC_065514.1:2710995-2739111 GCF_006386435.1 Epinephelus moara
GCATGTCACTTGAAACCATGAAAAAACGTCATAGCATAGCATGTTGTCCAAAATCATGTAAAAAGTCATAGTATAGCATGTCACTTGAAATCATGAAAAAAAGTCATAGTATAGCATGTCGTCCAAACAAATGGATATGGTGTTGTCCGCTGAAACAAAGTCATGGGAAAGCCTTTTTAATAAAGCTGTTCCTCATAGTTTAGCANATAGTATAGCATGTCACTTGAAACCATGAAAAAACGTCATAGTATAGCATGATGTCCAAAATCATGTAAAAAGTCATAGTATAGCATGTCACTTGAAATCATGAAAAAAAGTCATAGTATAACATGTCGTCCAAACAAATGGATATGGTGTTGTCCGCTGAAACAAAGTCATGGGAAAGCCTTTTTAATAAAGCTGTTCCTCATAGTTTAGCATGTCTAAAGAAGTCAATGCAGTGTACGTCAGAGCAAAACAATACTACGCACATTTATTTTCAGACAGGTACTTAGGAGAGGGAAGAGCACAACACAACTTGCAGAAATTCTCCAACACACTTATTTGCAAAAATAATGATTTAATTGCTGCAACATTTTGGTAACTAGACCTTCATCAGCAAACAGTGTTATGATAAAGAGATGTCATCTTATGTAGGAGTGGCTGTGAGGTTGCATTCAGTCACATTACCAATGTGCAGTGGACAGGCATAAAAACCAAAAATCAATCTGTGTGACAACGTATAATATTATACATAGAGATAGAGAAATACAGAATTAAAAATTAAGAACTGCACAGTGACACTTATAAACATACCCCAAAATGTTTATATTAGATAAGTAAGGGCTTATGAATAAATGCTTTAGTCTTTATTGTCAAGTAGTTAAATATACATTTCCAAATATTGCAGGTAACATTGGAAAATGTGTACATCTTTGTTTACATGGAATGTAAGAAAAGCAACAATATACAAAATGTAACCTTCATAATAAATACAAGGCCTCCAAAATGCCCCTGGGTATAAATAGCAGAGTTTGTCAAAAAAAAGTTGTATCATAGGATGTAGAGAGTAGTAGAAGTATGTAGAAAAAAAATCAGAGTCAGCATCCCAAAAAACTGTCAAAAAGTCATAGTAGTTGGAGTAGAGTATGTCGAATAGAAAAGCCATCCTAAAGCAAAAACTGTGAAAACAAGTCATTTTGAAAAAGTCAAGTATTATACGTTGGGGAAAAATTAATAGTAGCCTAAAGAAGTTAAAAAAAAAAAAAAGTAAAAGTGTAGCATGTGGGGAAAAAACTAGTGTAGTATGTCAAAAAAAAATCATACAAGAGGATGTCGACAAAAATCTTAGTATGGAATGTCAAATAAACAGTTGAAAAAGTCATGATAGTGTATGTTAAAATAATTGTTGAAAATGTCATAATATAGTATGTCGAAAATGTCATGGTATAGCATTCTGAAAAAATAATAGTAGAGTATGTTGAAAAAAAGTCCCTGTATAACAAAACAGTTAAAAAGTCACACCAAAGTTTGTTGATAAAAGTAGTGTGTGGGAAATACTCAAAAAAGTCATAGTATAACACGTAAAAAATGTTAACAAAAAGTAATAGTGTCGTGTGTCAACAAAGTCATAAAAGAGTATGTTGAGAAAAGTCATAGCATGGCATGTCAAAAAACTGTTTAAAAATGTCATCGTGCAGGATGTAAAAAAAAAAAACCTCATAGTATAGCATGTTGAAAAAAATTATTAAAAAGTTACAGTAGAGCAACCACAAAAAATCATATTAGAGTATAATAAAAAAAAAAGTCACAGTATAATATGTAAAAACAAAATTGCTAAAAAAGTCATGCTGCAGTGAGTCGAAATAAAGAAAAGAACTGGAAAAAGTCATAGTAGAGTATGTGGGGGGAAAAAATCACAATAAAGCAAGTTGTATAAGATGCACCTTTATTGATCCCATAATTGAGAAATTCCACTTATATAACTTATAAACGTCAGAGCAGAGCATGTTGAAAGAATTAAAAAAAGAAGTCATAGTCTTGCATGTTGAACTAAGTCAAGTACTGTATGTTGAAAAAAACTCATAGTGAAATATTGTCATTGTAAAATATGCAGAAAAAAGTCATACCATAGCATGTCGAAAACATATAAAGCCCTTGTAGAGTGTGTCAAAAAAATCATAGCATAGCATGTTGAAAAGTCATAGTAATAGCAATAGTCGTGTATGTTGAAAACATTTTTAGTATTGCATTTTTTTAAAACTGTTCAAAGTTATAGTATAGTCACAGAAAAGTTGGAGTGAAGTATGTTTTAAAAAAGTCATAGTATGTCAAAAAACTCACATTGTTTTGTGTAAAAACAAAAGTCACGGTAAAGTATAATGAAAAAAAGTATTCATAGTGATCATAGTATAGTGTGTTGGGAAAAATACAAGTATTGTACATTGGAAAAAAAAACTCAGTAAATCATGTCGAAAAAGGTTATTGTAGAGTTAAACGTGTAACATTCCTGATAAGTGTAAAAATTTACTTTAAAATGATTTTTCATGAAACCATCATTTGGTTAATTAAAATAATAATACTAAAATAAAATTAAGACAGCTGGACAATGACAACATAGAAAAGTAAAACCACACACTGTTAGTAAAACACATGAGAATATATTAAAACTCTGCATTTTAAATCAAATAAATGGAGCAGCACTGCTGTGCTGCAGGCAGGGTTCCAATGAATCAACTTGTTGAAGAGGAGCTGTGGAAAATCAGGACGGTTAGTACTAAGTAATATATTAAAATACTAAGAGAAGGGATCTTTATATTTCATTAATATCTTAGTGTATCTTTCATTCCGTCCAAGTGGATCAGTAGTGTGAAGTCGGTGGATCCATTCACTCTGTGCTGCCCACCACCGAACGGTGGTCCAGCTCTAGTTGGACTCCAGCTGGCCAGCCGGAGGGAACAACACAGGGGACCGTCCACGTGTCCATAGGCTTGTGGATTTTGGGTAGCAGGTAGAAGAGGCGAGGAAATATCCTGACGCTGCTCTGACACACAAACGCACCCTGAGGACGATTTCTACGACCCACACGCAGGCAACTGAGCAGACAGAAACAGTTCAGGGATAAATTCATTAATTCATTGACTAATTAATTAACAAAATGGAGCTTACTGAATCATAGGACAGTCAAGGGTCCAAACCTGGAACGAACAGGCATGAGCTCAGGTAGGCAGACAGGTTCAGGTTTCAGGGTAAAGTGTTCAGATGTCAGGATCCAGTTCAGGTTCAGCTGGTTGGAATGCAAGACACAGAGCAACAGTGAGTTAGTTCACATTTGATCTTGTTCTGCTGATAATCTAACACAGGTGTCAGTCTGGGCACTGATTGGGAGCCTCGGCCACGGTCCAGTTCCTATTGGTTTGGTGCTATTTCACTTCTCATAAGCACTTAACCTACGACAATAGATACATCCTTTTCAAATTCTATAAAAGTCTCTGCCCTCATACGTCCATGCATCCTTTATGATGACATAGATACAGCCAATAGATGGCACAAGAGGGCTTAGTCAAAGAGGTACTGTACGTTTAATAAACTGTTTCAGCAGTCATAGCATAGTACTATATACAATTTATTTTTCAAATAAATAGAAAATAGTCATAGTATCATTCAAAAAAAAAAGAAATCATTAAAAAGTCATAGTAAAATATGTCAAAAAAAACTTTAAAAAGACATTGCATAGTATTTCTAAAAACAGTTATAGTGGGCTATGTCAAAAGTCATAGTTAATCATAGTATAGCATATCAAAAAGTAGGGTCATAGTAGAGCGTGTCAAAAAACCCAATTAAAATATTATAGTAAGTTGAAAAGAACTCAGAGTATGTCTAAAAAAGTCATAGTACAGCTTGTTGGAAAAAAACTGTTAAACAGTCATGGTATAGTATGTCATTAAAAAAAATAGTCACAGTATTGGTTGTGAAAAAAAAGTCATAGTCATGTCGAAAAAAGGCAAAATATAGCAAAACATCAAAATACAGTAAGTTGAAAACTAATTGGGCGGCACGGTGGTATGGTGGTTAGCACTGTTGCCTCACAGCAAGAGGGTTGCCGGTTCGATCCCAGGTGTGGGAGCCCTTCTGTGCGGAGTTTGCATGTTCTCCCCGTGTCTGCGTGGGTTCTCTCCGGGCACTCCGGCTTCCTCCCACAGTCCAAAGACATGCAGATTGGGGACTAGGTTAATTGATAACTCTAAATTGTCCATAGGTGTGAATGTGAGCGTGAATGGTTGTTTGTCTCTATGTGTCAGCCCTGCGATAGTCTGGCGACCTGTCCAGGGTGTACCCTGCCTCTCACCCAGTGTCAGCTGGGATAGGCTCCAGCCCCCCCGCGACCCTCAAGAGGATGAAGCGGTTAGAAGATGAATGAATGAATGAATGAAAACTAATTACACTGTAGTGATTTAAAGTTCTTAAAAGTCACAGTGTAGTATAAGAGTAATGGTATAGCATGATGAATTAACTGTTAAAAAGTCATAGTACAGTATGTCCAAAAAATGGTTGAAAACAAAAGTTTTTCGGGGGGGGGGGGGGGGGGGGGATCATAGTTACCAAAAAACAGTCATAGTAGAGTATGTTGAAAAAAGGTCATGATATGGCATGTCTAAAAACTGTTAAAAAAAAATCAATAGTACAATATGTCAAAGAAGAAGTGACAGTATAGTATGTTGAAAAAATGGTCTGGGCAATTTTAGGCAAAGTTGCCATTACAATGTACATTTTGCATCAGTTGAGGATTGAACCCACAACCTCTGACACCAAGGAGCATCTTCTATCTGACTGAGCTAATTAGTGAGAGACAGCTCTTCTATGGCTTCACATATTGACTAAGCCAGTCACCACGTTGACAGCAGCTGTCAAGGCAGGTTTCAAACTGCTGTCATAAATTCAGTTACCAAGACAAAAATCTGAAAATACACATATTGCATCTGGACAGCATGCAGATGCTGTTAGTTTGTTTTTAACAATGATTGATTTACTCCATAAGTGAAAAACTGGTGTGTAAAGACGCTCTTTTCCCATTGACAGCAATGGTTCACATGAGGACAGAATTCAAAATGCTGTCAAAAGTTCAGTTCTTGATAGAAAATTCTGATATTTGCCACACATCATCTACCATGACTCCAAAATTTTGTCCATTTTTTCATGAACATTGAAAACTTATTTAGCAAGAATTTGCAAGTACACGTTTACAGTGCTGTTTACAGTGAAACATTTTGATGCACTGTAGGCTCAATTTTTGATAAATCAAAACTCTGTGAGGACAGTTTGTGGAGGACAGTCTGAAGATGCTCTGTAGCAAGTTTAGTGTCAACTGAGCAAAACCTGTGGGAGGAGACAGGTTTAAGAAGTTTTACAGTTTAAAAAAACAACAACAAAAAAACAGAGTGATGGACTTGATAATTTGCAACAGGTTTAAATGTACAAAAGTTTCTTCAGTATTGGGGCTACATTTTGGTGAAAGTTGCGACGCTGTAGCACATACGGTCCATTTGTTGTGAATTTTCAAAGTTTTGAACTTTAGACGCTTGCTGTAGCGCCACCATCAGGACTATTGACTTGTGTTTGCCGCTGAGCAAATCTGGCATGAGACTGGACCTTTGTGCAAAAGAAAACAACTACAAAGAGATGCAAAACAACCACAAAAAGACTCAAAACAAATACGAAGAGATTCAAAATAACTACAAAGCGACACAAAACAAATACGAAGAGATTCAAAATAACTACAAAGAGATGCAAAACAACTACAAGGAGACTCAGAACAACTACAAAGATACACAAAACAACCACAAGGAGACACAAAATAACTACAAAGACACACAAAATAACTACAGAGACACAAAGCAACCACAAGGAGACACAAAATAACTACAAAGAGACTCAAAACAATTACGAAGAGACACAAAACAACCACAAAGAGACTAAAATTATAAATGGTGAAATTATAGAAACCAAGACAGTTCTTTGTACCAGGCTGTAAACGTGCTGGAGGGGGAGTTAATGAAAACTAAAGTGTGAGAGAGATGTTTATCAGCCTGCTGACCTCCAGGTTAACGTGATGCAAGGTTCACTGGTTCCTGTGGTGTTAAAAAAAGGGGGCCATGATGGAAACGCAGCCGCCTCCACTAACGACCCTCTGATGACTGACTCACAGATAAGACACACAGATTTTTCCACATCTTTGACACTTCAGCTCCCTTTACGTGCATTTATTCCACCAACCTGGAGTGACGTTTCGGGCCACAGGTGCCCTTCTTCAGACTGGTAAAGGAAGCTGAAGTGTGCGGACTTTTCTTTGTCTTTTCAGTTTTATTCATTTAGTCCAGCACCTTTTTCGGCTGCTCTGTTTGTATCCACATCTTTGACAACAACACTGCAGCTGGGTCACAGCACTGACTGCAGGTGGACGACTCAAGTTATTCAGACACTTTAATAAAATCTTTGTTGTTTTAGAAGAAACAAAAAGTTCACATGTGATAATAAGTGAGTTAAACACTGCACAGTGAAAAAGTTCAAAGCAGTTGAACAACTACATTTCTTAAAAAATATAGTTTGACATTTTGGGGAAGACTGCTGAACTATTTCTATCATACTTGAAACACTAATCAGTTAAAATGTCTGTGTATCTGCCACCTGAACTGTGTGCTTATTATCTGTTCCTGGAATTAATCATTCCTTCTGTTTATATGTCTTTGACTGATGCTGCTCATTGTCATCAGTGTGTTTTTACACCTGCTAAATTATTCAGTTACATTTCCACTGTTTTAATACATTTTATATTTTATGCTGTTAGTACGTCTTTGATTATAGATTGTTGTGGCTCACTTTCATCAGTGTGTTCCTGAGTGTTTATCGTCAAATTTCCTGCAGGTTCAAAAATAAAGTTTAAGCTGAAAGCTGGTGTGGATTTTTTGGAAACCAATAAAAGTCTCCAACCAGCAGTGGTTGTTCTGGTAGTTTGTGTGCCAGGCAGTGAGACAGTCACGCTGAAATGATTCAGACCAGAATCTCTTAACCTTCCTCTGGGGAAAATGTCTTTTGATGAGAAATAGCAGTGCACACTCCAAACTCCAAAAATCTTAGACAGCTTAAAAAAGGTGCGTGGTACTGGAGCAGAGCCAGGACTGGAAACAATAGAGAAAAACTTTAAATAAGGAGCTAAAGGATCCAGAGTTAAATGAATGCACATAAGCAACTATAAATACAAAAGAGCTTAATATCAATAAATATAAAATGTATAAACTTCCCCAGATACATGACAAAACACCTTAAACAGTCTCTCAGTTTATAATATTTACGACCAATTGGGAAAAATTCAATGAAGAAATGAAGCTTAAAAAATGATCAGTAATGCTGTATAAAGACGGCTCGCAAATCACCGCTCTTAGCAGAATTTCCTCTGAAGACAAAGACGAGGATATACAGACGGTATTAAAAGTAATTTCGGCGCTCTGTGGCACCATCACTAAAACAACATAAAAACACAAGTAATTCAGAAAAGCATCACAGAATCTGAAAAGAATCTGACAAAAAATGAGGATAACAAGGATTTTTTCACTGTTGTTTCCAGGTGTCTGTTTTTCACACCTCAGCCTGTGTGTCAGGGCTGCTGGTGTCATTCTTGAGCCACTCTGAGTAGCTCTGCTGATACATTTTGACTGATTCACATTATTACATGAAATTGTTTTCAGCAGCTGATAGGGATCCAATAAATAAACAAATAATTAATAGCCCTGTTCTTATAACGTGGTTTAAATGAACCAGACTTGACAAGAAAGACAAAACAAACAAACTTTTTAAACCTGAAGAGGAGTTCATGTTTGGGATTCATGTTGCCAATGATCCAGCTCACAGTTCGGCACATTTGTTTGAGTTTTGGGACTTTAAATAAGATTAACTTGAAATGAGCTTTGAAACGCTAAAAGATGAACAACAGAACCTCTGAGGGATTAAGAGGATCGAGGGATCAGACTCAGAGGAACCTCTGAATCCAGACTCCATTCAGAAATCACACAGAACAGTCTGCTGGAACATCTGACAGTAACGTGAACACAATTATTATTCTGACATGAAAATGCTGCTCTGTCTTTACAGCAGCTCTTTATACTCCACCATGCAGAGGGAAACATGCTACTTCATACATCTATAAATGTGTATGACCGCTGCAGTAACATGTCGCACATGTGTTATAATAATCATATAAATAAATAATCAATAAAAAATTATTTCAAGGCAAATAGTTCAGAAGAATAAACAGTAAAATAATAATAAAATGTACAAAATAAACATTTTGAAATTCTAATTCTAATGTTTAAAATAACAATTTGGCCTGTAGTCGATACCGATGTGTTTATATTGGTGTTTATTTTATTAATATTTATTCGTTGTTGTTATTTATTCTTCTTTTGTTTCCAGGGAAACACAGAAATGTACACTATAAAAAATAAATGAACAGTTTTAGAGTTACTCAGTCCTCCATTATACTGCCTTTGAATGAGCACAAATGCAATAATATACATTTATGAAACAACCTTTAACATAACTTTCTTTCACATGAAAAACATCTTTAAAAAAATAAGCAAAAAGTCTTTTTACTGTTTACGATCCATCTTAACTCCCTCTCTAATATTTATCTTATAGTGCTGTGAAAACATCGACGCATTTCTCCTTCAAACAGCTGATTTATTCAAGTTTCTCACCAACAGCTACATTTTAAAAAATTACAATGAACACATCATGAAAACGTTGGTACCCATTTTTACTGAATAGAACTTGAACGCTTCACAATGTGAATCAGCGCAACTTCCATGAGCCCTTTGTTGCCGCCGGCTGCTAACTGCTAACAGCTTTATTAATATCTTTTCGGACATTTTAGTGACTTTTTTCCTGACATTTAATTAACATTATTTGGACATTTTAACAACTTGTTTTCCTGACATTTTATACATAATAATGATGATAATAATAATAATAATAACAACAACAACTTGTTTTCCTGACATTTTATTAATAAAATAAAATAAAAAAAGAATTAAAAAATTAGCGCCTTTTTTCCTGACATTTAATTAACATATTTTTGGACATTTAATAACTTGTTTTCTTGGCATTTTATTTAAAAAAAAAAATTGCAACTTTTTTTCCTGACATTTAATTACCATTTTTTGGACATTTAATAACTTGTTTCATTTAATTACCATTTTTTGGACATTTAATAACTTGTTTTCTTGGCATTTTATTTAAAAAAAAAAATGCAACTTTTTTTCCTGACATTTAATTACCATTTTTTGGACATTTAATAACTTGTTTTCCTGACATTTTATTAATTAAATTAAAAAAAAAATATATATATATATATATATGTATTTAGCGCCTTTTTTTCCTGACATTTAATTACCATTTTTGGGACATTTAATAACTTGTTTTCCTGACATTTTATCAATAAAGAAAAAAAAACATTTAGTGATTTTTTGCTGACATTTAATTACTATTTTTCTGACATTTTATTAACTTTTTTCCCAGTTTAAAACCAGTTCAAACTGGCTTTGAACTGTCAGTTTTTGTCAACTCAGCTTTTTACTATGGACAGCCATTTTAGTTCATGTTAAATACATATAGATGCCTGTCAAATGAACAAATAAGGCTGTGAAATAAATAAATAAATAAATAAATAAATAGGAAACAAATGTATAAATAAATGTAAATCTTAATAAATAGATCAAGTAAAAGTTTATTGTCATATACATTAAAATAGTGCAGTATATATTCAATGTAATGAAACCCTGGCTCTCTGTCAGCCCTTCAAACCTATAAATAATACAATAAATAAAAATACACACCCTGAGAATAAAACAATAGCAACATATACGTATGACAATAGCAGCATATAATAAAACAGTAGCAGCATGTAATGAGTCGGCGCCATCTTGGAGCTTTGCTTTTCTTTTCTTTTTAAAAAAAAAAAAGATGTTTTACATAGGACGACTTTTATTTATTTCAGCTGACTTTTATTTTATAATTCAATATTTTTTCAGGGGACTTCTATTTCATAATGACACTTTAATTAATTTCAGGGGACATTTATTTTAGAGGACTTTTATGTCACTATGCCACTTTTTTGTATTTCAGGGGAATTTTATAATCCAACGTTTTTATTTATGGGTACTTTTATTACATAATGCCACGTTTATTCTATTTCAGAGGACTTTTTATTTCATAATTGGTCATAATTCGACCAACTTATCGACTTATTTTAAAGGACTTTTATGTCATAATGGCACATTTATTTATTTATTTATTTATTTATTTATTTCAGGGGACTTTTATTTTATAATTCAACATTTTTATTTCAAAGGACTTTTGAGCCACGTTTATTTACCTCAGAGGACTGTATTTGCTGGTGAATTTAGTGTCCTATCAGCAGGGAGTGATGCAGAGGGACCGCAGGGTGCTGTGGGTGTATGATTCTTGTCTCACTGGTGGTTGAAACAGTAAATTTATCAGATTCAGAACAAAGTGTTTGATGAGTAGCTTGAAACAGCAGACTGTCCCAGCAAGTGTCACATCTACCCCTCTGCCTGTCACAATGAACCCCATCCATGTTGTAACACATCACCTCCACCTCCTCTCCGTGCAGCTGTAGAACAAAGATCTAGAGAAAAACAATAACTGTGTATTTGAAGCAGAGATGTGCGTGTTGTCAGAATAAAACAAAATAATTCATCTCAAACAGTTTTAATAACTTCCAGCCCAAACTAAGGTGCATCAGGTTGTGTCCCCTCTCAGGCTGGGAGACCTTCAGGGGACATTAAGAGTCCTGCTGTGTTCACAGTCACTGATCAGCTTCTGTCCAACTGACTGAGCCGCTTCACAGGAAACCCAACAGACGTGACTGGAATAAGAAACTCACGCTTCCTGTTTCCTTCTCCTGCTGCTATTTATAGAAAGTTATTACAGATAACAATCAGCCGCGTGTCACTCAAAACACACCTCACACCACCTGTATGTGGTCTGTTAATGATGAAAGCTGCTGTGGCTGCAGACAGACACACGTCACGTGATCACCTTGTGATATGTCACCTCTGTGTCAGCACTTTGCTGTTGCAGAGAATAATATTATTGATAATAATAACTGTGCAGTGAGCAGAGCTGATCAGCTGATGATATGAGCAGCTTCCTGTGACTGTGCTTTCAAATAAAGACAGAGCCTGTAATTATCCCGTGAGTTCACTCCTGCTCGGAAATTCCGTGAATCTCGTGGTATGCGTGGAAATATTTAATTAGCTGTGGGAGTTAATTACATCCATGAATAAACCATTAACAGCCCCCGGTGCGCTCTGATTGGTCGGTCCCAGGCGGAGCCGGTATAAATACCAGGTGTGGACGGAGAGGCAGGACAGAGAAGAAACCTTCAGATCCAGATCAAGCCTCCTCCTCCTCCTCACCATCCTCATCCTCACCGGGAGACAACATGCTGTCCGCCTCCGCTCTGCTCCTGCTCCTCGGCCTCAGCTCCGCCGCCTGCTTCGAGCTGCTGCCGGAGGAAGCTGCTCCCCGCCGGGCACGGTTCTCCGCAAACAGTCCGAGTGAGTCACGGTTCTTTTTCTCAGCAGACTCCGGGTCATGGTTTAGATCTGAGCAGTGAACTGTTTGCTTTGGTGCTTTGTTGCAACTCGAGCTGGGCGGCTCTTTGTTAGGGACTGTTCTCTATTCTCACAGGGGGGGGCATGATCTTCCCTTCACCATAAATTAGTTATTAGATTTTTTAAACTTTTAAACTTAAACCTTTTGATGTCTAAAAGTTAAAAGCTGAAGATGAAAAACTTAATTAAAACAAAAAGCCTTGTGGTGCTGGTTAATTTATGCAAATGCTTTATTCTAATTTTAAATGAGACACAGAGTGAAGTGATTTTGATAAAATATCTCATGGCTATTTCAGATTTGGTTTTGGTTTTTTTCTGACGGAAATGTTTGTCGCACGTGATGTGTCCATCGGAAATTTTGATAATCCAATGATAATTTCAGGTGTTACAGTTTCTGGTCGTGATAATTTGACCTGCATGTTTTCTTTAAAAATCTGCGGTAAAATAAACACAAAACACAAATTTTTTTACCCATGAAAAGAGTTAATTATTAATATTTGCAATTCAAATGGCATGAATTTTAAACTTAAAGTTTCCCAAATATTTTCCATGAGTACTGTATAAAAAAATGAAATAAAATAAACCTCTTTTTTCATTATGGTATGAAGTTGCTTTGAGAGGTAACATACTGAAAAGAAGCAAAAAAGAAGTGTGACATGTAACACAATAGCGTGGACCTCACGTGTGACATACACCATACACATCCGCAGCGTTATATAAACAGCAACAATGACATCACACGTCAATAATAATCGTTTATCGTCCCTGTTATATGGCGGCTGATCTCGTACTCTGCTCGGAGGGTAAGGAGCTCCTGGACCTCGTTGCTTTAACAATTTGTGGACACACAGTTAGCTGCTAACTGCTATTAGCTACTTTTTAAACACACACAAAGCTCTTATTTACTTTAATTTCACAGATAAGAAACAATAAATTGTGAAGACAATAAAGCCTCCACAAAAATAGCATTTTAAGTCTTGTGTGTGATTTATCCTGGCTGAAATATGAGCAGAGGAAATCTCCGCTAGCTGCTAGGCTTTTGAATCAACCAAACTTCACAGAAACCTCCGCCGCCAACTAGTGTTTTGGAGGTGTAACTGCAGAGTGACACAGACACACCACTGCATAAGTACAAATGCTCACAACGGCATAGGGTAACTGTGTGTGTCTGCTTGCAGCCGATGTGGCCAGGTGTTTGAACGGCGCTGTCGCTGTGGGCTGTGGATTCTTCTCCTGTCTGGAGAACTCCACCTGTGACACCGACGGGATGCACGAAATCTGTGAACTCTTCCTCCACTCAGCTGCTACCTTCAACACAGAGGTCAGTCTGTGGTTCTATCCATCCATCCATCCATCCATCCATCCATCCATCCGTATGTCTGACGCACCTGTGTTTTTCTCTGCAGGGTAAAACCTTCGTCAAGAAAAGTCTGCACTGCATCTCTCAGGGAATCTCAGCCAAGGTTTTCCAAACCATCCGCCGCTGTAACATCTTCCAGAGGATGATCGCCGAGGTTTGTGAGCTCCGCCTCACACACAGAGACGACGATGCTCCTCTCTGCTGCTGATCGCTCACTGAGTTTGTGTCTCTTTCTCAAAAAGGTGCAAGAGGAGTGTTACACCAGTCTTGACATCTGCACCGTGGCTCGAACCAACCCGGATGCCATTGGAGAGGTGGTGCAGGTGCCCACTCACTTCCCCAACAGGTGAGCACTGATGACACACACACACCTGTCTCACCTGCAGAGATATATAAAAATATAAGAGAGGGACATTAACAGCTTTAAAGTCAGTAGAACTATAGAGCACGCTGTATAGTATAGCAGTCTCATGGTAAAGGAGGATACGCTGACTTAAAGGACAGTAAAGTGTTACCTGCACATTTTGTTCCTGACTTCCTGTCTGCTATTGTTGTCCAGATACTACAGCACTCTGCTGCAGACCCTGCAGGCCTGCGACGAGCAGACGGTGGCAGCGGTGAGGGCCGGCCTTGTAGCCCGCTTAGGCCCCGACATGGAGACCTTCCTCCAGCTGGTCCAGGACAAACCCTGCACCACCGGCTCCACCTCCCCGACCTTCAACAACCCCTCCAGCTGGAGGAACATGCCGGTGTTCAACATCCAGCCGGGCTTCAGAGGCCGAGACCCCACCCACCTGTTCGCCAGGAAGAGGTCTGTGGACAACCTGGAGGGAGGAGTTAAAGCCGAGCAGTAGAGAACACACACTCGCTATCACGCACACTCACATGCAATCTTGAATATTGTTTCCACACGTGCACACCGACACAAACCTGCAGCTTTCTCCTCAGATTATTTACCTTGAGCTTTAGATGGTGATTCAGGGTGATAACGACTAATAAATGTGTGATCATTGGGGTGATGTGCTCGGTCCGACCACCTGACAACAAGCCTGTGTCACAGACATCTGAAAAGAGGCCGATTCCAGTGATTGTAATTGATATTTATTTTCGTAAACAAGTTAATTTATGAGGCTGTTATATTTAATGTAGTGTGAGAGGAAAAGAGGCTGTGGAGCTCGGAGGATGCTTTCATGCTGGTCGTGGGGCTCCTCACGGCTCCTGTTAGGGGCCACTCTGCTGGTCTGAGATCACTTTATAAGTTAAAGTTGTACATGATGTTTATACGAGAGGTTGTGAAACGTAAAGCCTGAGATGGAAGAAATAAACGATGTTATATGACTGATTTTGACTCGTGTGATTTTCTTGATTATATCGGATCGAAACCTGAAATCATGAAGATGAGTCTGGTGGGTTTGGTGATGGTGATTTCAGGGCTGTTTCTGGTTAAACAAAAAGGATCTGACTCTTTAACACAAAGCTCTATCTCTGTAGGGATCCTTTCATAATGTTGTCAGACACTTAGAATAATAACCTGAGCCTGTCAGTGACAAAAACAAACACCGTTAGTGGACGGACACTGACGGTGCACAAATGCTCAGAGCAGTTACAATACTGCCTGTTTCTTCCTCTCAAAACTGGATCAACTTCAAAATTTCTTCTCTTTAGTGACTTAGACACAAAAACATTAGAAAATAGAGTCCCAGCTGACAGCTGCTGGGAGAAGGAAGCTGGTGTGTGTGCTGACAGGGCTGATGAGAGGAAGTGGACACAGGTGTGCAGGTGAATGAGAGAGTCATGTGACTGGGACAGGAGGGAAGGTCTGAGGACATCTGGTGGATGGATGGAGAATGGCACGTCCAGAGAGTTCTGGGGAAAGCATGGGCAGACATGACACCTCTAGTTTGTGTTTTATCAGTTGCTCAACTCCCCTTGTTGAGGAAGTGTCGCTCCATCTGTGCGTCCCGACACATAGACTGTCAAATGCAGTGTGCCAAAGATACGAGGATGTTCGACTTCTGCTGCTCTGATTTTGCAGTCTGATAGCCAGCATGCTCTACTGGCTGTTGTTGCCAAGTGTTTTTTGTGCCTAAGCCTGACCACATTAACCACAGCACTGTTAGAACCTAATGTTTCAACACACTTGCTCAATAATAAGGTAAATATGTTAATGTTACATATCTGTGGTTTGCAAAACATATAATTCATTTACCATTTAATCTCATACTTAAACGAGATGACAGGAAAACAGCTCAGATGCACTCACATCACTGGCTCAGTAAGCACAAAGAACGAGCGCTCTCTCACCTCAGACAGTTTGTCTCTGGACTGCATGTGCCAAAATTTCTAATATTTCCTTTGAGTGGTTGCGGACATGCAGTTATCTGTTTGCTTCATGTCCTCTACTACGTTTGCTCCATCATGAGCTGTTATGAAACTCCATCCTGATGGATACGTCCCCCACAGCACAAGCCCCTCGTCCAAGATATTAAAAGCAGCTAGATCTGATGGTGTCATGTCAAATCAAGGAATTAATTAAATCCGCTCAATATATTCTGACAAACATCTTGTCATGTTGTTTACAATGTGAAACAAATGTTCAGCCATGTGTTTTGGTAAACTAGCCAACTGTTTCCAGACTGTGTTGTTCCAACCCTTCTCAGTAGGGGGTGCTGCAGCACCCTCAGCACCCACCTTCCAGGGGTGCCCTTTATTTTTTACTGGCCCACAAAATGCCTGTGCATGTCTGTGTCCCACTCTCTGCTGGTTTTACTGGTCCTGATCCAAAAACACTGGGTGCAGCAGACGCCTCTGTTTGTTGGTGAAGTGATGAGTTTAAGTGTAAAGTCAAGTCGTCATTAGACCAAGCAGTGCTAACAAAACATTAGCAAACGGGTCATGTGCGATTTGAGAAGATGACATCATCATTTTCTAAATGCTCTGTTTTTTCCCTCAGTGGAAACAAAGCATTGATTTACTTTAATTTCACAGATAAGAAAGTCAAAGTCAGCTTTATTGTCAATTTCTCCACATGTACCAGACATACAGAGGAATCAAGAAGACGTTTCTCTCTATCCCACAGTGACAGGATAAAATGCACAAGCACAACAGTTAAAGACATTTACTAATACTAAAAGAAAGAAACAATAAGATAAAATATAAAATATAACATCTATAAAAACTAAAATCTAAATATGTATAGTAGTGTACTATATACTGAAACAATAAACAGTGAAGACAATAAAGCCTCCACACACTGTGTGTGATTTATCCTGGCTTCATATGAGCAGAGCAAATCTCTACTAGCTGCTAGGCTAATTTATACAATGTAAAATGCCATAGGCTTGTGCTAATAACGTTAGCATGTTGTATTTGTGGGGAAAATGTGTCCAGATAAAGACAAGTGTTTGTCTGTGAATGCTGCGAGTTATAGTGAAGCTGATTTGTGTTTGAAACTGTCTCTATTAAGCCATGTTTAATGTGTGTTTAATGTGTGTTTAATATGTGTTTAATGTGTGTTTAATATGTGTTTAATGTGTGTTTAATGTGTGTTTAACGTGTGTTTAATGTGTGTTTAATATGTGTTTAATGTGTGTTTAATGTGTGTTTTGAATCAAGTAAACTTTACAGCACTTCACAGAAACCTCCAGCGCTGACTAGTGTTCTGGAGGTGTAACTGCAGAGTGACACAGACACACCACAACACAAGTATAAATGCTCACAACAGTGTAGGCTATGGCGTAGGGTCTGCCACACAAGTATAAATCCCCTTTAGTCTGGTTGGTAGAGCCGCAGACAGTGCAACATGTGCTAGAGCTCCACAAAGACATTTCAGAAAAATTAATGTTATCTAAATATCTGTTAAATAAACAAAGCAGTGATGCCAAATTCACTAAATCTCCCTAAGTCTTACACATTGCTCCTTTAGGACACGACAGGTGACAAGTGACACGTGAGTCCTCTGAGACAAACAGACTCCATCACTCCTCAGTGTTTGTCCAGCATCACTGACTCGCTGCTCAAAGTGTTGAGCGGCTCCACAATGGCTCTCACTCGGCCATCTGTCAAGGCAGGTAATGGCTGACCCGTAATGGCTCCTCACCTCAGTGTTATGGCCCATTAACCTCCATCAGGCGGGGCAGCAGAGACACAACCAGCCTCCCCCTCTTCACCTCCGGCAGCAGCACAGCTAGGAGCTCTGTCCTCTGTCCTCTGTCCTGTGAGGTGTCACAGCTGACAGCAGGACGGACGGAGGCTAACGACCCTCATTTCCACGAATCAGAGCTGTTAACAGCAGCTGTAAGAAAACACACCGCTCACTGTGTTTACTGAAGAGATCTGTTTACAAGAAAGCAACTACAGAGGTAAACTTTATTTCTGCAGCAGAAGTCACAACCAAAGTTCCTACAGTTCATCCTGAGGAGAATATTTAAAGTGTAAAGTAAAGGCAGATTTATAGTTGTGTGTTGGCTCTATGCTGTAAGTGGCCGATACTGCCAGAAGCATTAATAGGGTGCTTCAAGAATGAGCTCTGGAAATGAGTTAGCATTTTAGCACTTCCTGTTCCTTCGTCTTGAAGTCAGTTGATTTTTGTAGGAATGTGTTTTGGTCAAATGTCTGAAATAAGGTCTGTGCTTAAAACAAGTTTAAGAGACTTTTATCTTTCGTTTTACAACATAAAATACGTCTGTAAAGACCTCACTCGTTAATTTTGAAGCTTTTATGTGTCTTAACAAAGTAGCCAAATGAGACAACAGAGCGTCATCATGTTGAAGACGGTGAGTAGAGATGCGTGTTCTGAACCGTGTGAACTTTGAGTCATTTTAAGGTACGTCCTCACCATGTCTCTTTTTCGTAAACCTAACCTCTGTAACTTTACGTTAATCACATAACCATATGTTAAGGTCGTAATGTCACTCGTGGGGCGCTAATCTGTAGGATCATACAAACTTGTATGTGCATTCTTGTAGGATATCATATGTGAGGATACAGTGTTCATTAACGTGTTCATGCATTTACAGAGTGCTCTGAGTATAAGTCCGAAAACCTTGAAATGAGTTAGCATTTTAGCACTTCCTGTTCCCTCGTCTTGAAGTCAATGGGTTTTTGGTTGGTCTTTCTTGTTGTATAACGCCGTTGTGAAGCACTTTGTGACCTATGTTTGCGAAAAGCGCTGTGTAAATACATTTTACTTTACTAAATGTGAAGGCTGCGTCTCATCACTTATAAAGTGAATCACGTCTTTGTGTTTTATGATTTATAAACCTGATAGTTGCTACACTTGGTCTCGTATTGGTGGATGGACGCAGGGACGTGTCATGAACGCTACAAACTTAATGTGTCTGCAGCTACACATCTCGGCTCTTGAGGTAGTTTGTGTCCACATGAGTCACACAAGATTTACACACAGCTGTTTGGTGAAGACCTGCAGCAGCATCGTTTCTACAGAGAACAAGAACATCTCTCTGGAAATGATTCAGACTTTTGAAGATCTCTGAGGAGGAAATGGATGTTTTTACTGCTGGAAACAGGAAGGAGAGGGATGAAGGGAGCCAGAGGCTGTTCTGATTCACTTCAGGACGAGGCTGTAACAGAACGCTGTGTTATGTGTTTGTAAAGTGTCAGCCAGAGGCTACAGATGGAAGAAGATGTCACAGACATCAACTGCATGATGTACATTCACTTCCTGTCGTATGTAACACAGCGCTTCCTCTCTGTGGGAAGAAAACACTGCCTGGGGCTGTGTGTGTGTGTGTGTGTGTGTGTGTGTGTGTGTGTGTGTGTGTGTGTGTGATGGATGATGCAGAGGCCCTGAACAGGCTTCTCTTCCCACAATTCATCTCTTTTTGTCCAACATACACATATATCCACCGAGGGGATGCTTCCTGTTGGAGTCACCCGGACTCATGTTTTATCGTCCTCTCCAAGGTCGCTGTTGTCAAGCACAAAAAGTTGTTCATCACAGAAGGAGGAAGGGAGGTATTGTTAAAAAAAGAGGATAACAGTGGACAGTCTCTCCCAAAAGACATTCACAACGTTGTATTTGTCGGATGTTGGATCTGATGTCAGAAAGGTGTGGGAGGAGGAGGAGGCTGCTGAAGCTGTTCGACCATCTGATGATCTCCTCTGAACAAACACACAGTCTAATTTAAAAGACGAAAGTAACGAGCGTTCACACTGAACACAGCAAAGTCTTTTCTTCGAATTGGCAACAACCTGCGATGACATTTAAAATCAGTGAGAAAATTAGAGATGATGTGAAGTTTTCCTCCTTCAGCAGAGGCTCTC
The DNA here is from genome assembly GCF_006386435.1 of Epinephelus moara. Classification (NCBI taxonomy): domain Eukaryota; kingdom Metazoa; phylum Chordata; class Actinopteri; order Perciformes; family Serranidae; genus Epinephelus; species Epinephelus moara. The sequence goes on from NC_065514.1 coordinate 2,730,310, forward strand.
AAAGTTTCGATGACTTGGTGCCAGTTCAGGGGGCCAGATTATCACTGAGTGTTCGCACAGCTTCAGGACATACGGTGTCGGTAACTTTCACCAAGCAGTCCCACAAAAACTCTCCATCACTTAACGACTTCCTACATTTAGAAATGTTGTGAGATACCACATAGCTCACCTGTGTTACAGCTTCACTAAGGCTGCTTTCACACCTGCTCTGTTTGGTTTGGTTCAGTCAAACTTGAGTTGGTTCGCCCCCTCAGTGCAGTTTGTTTGGGCAGGTGTGAACACAGCAATCCCACAAGACAACTAGACCGAGACCTTCTTGAAGAGGTGGTCTGTTTTGGGAGTCAAGTTTTGGAATGAACTCAGTGCTGATTTGAAACAGTAGTCAGGTTTCCATCCACATATTATTCGCATTTTCAACAACTGCGAAAAAAACTTGAATGGAAATGCCAGAAATTCGAAAAAAGGCCGAAATATCGCAAAAAAGTTTTTACGTCTGGAGGGGGTGGAAAAGTCAGCGTATCAATATTAGGAAAATGTGACTTTTGGCAATGGAAACAGATTTAGTGAATAAACAATGACGTAGGCTGCTGGATCCTACTCACGAGTCCGTGAGTCTAGTTTTTCTCGTTTCTTTTTCAGGACACTTTGTACGCTGACGACACTGATATGAGTGTGATGAGAGCTCTCACAATAGCCAAGAAGTTCCCAAGGAATCTCTGCATCTCGTCGTAGTCATGGATGTGCCGGTAGTTGTTTACATCAGTTGTGGGCATGAGACGCTCTCAATGACGTCATCTCACGGCGCCCTCTTCTTCTACGGGTGCTCTTTCGCATTTTTTATTTTTCAGGAGAAGCGCCACCTACTGCTCGACCTGTTGACTCCCAGTACTCGCAAAACAATAATGAATGGAAACATGCATAAATTTGCATTTTCACAAAATTCGCTTAAAATTTGCAATACATTTGGATGGAAAGTAACCTTGACCTTTTATCACCAGAATCTAATCAGTGCATCGTCCAGTCCAAGTGGATGTTTGTGCCAAACTTGGAGAAAAACCCTTGCCATGTTCTTGAGATATCATAGTCATAAGACTGAGATGGATGCAAGGTCACAGTGACCTTGACATTTGACCACCAAATTTTAATCAGTTCATCCTTGACTTAAAGTGGACGTTTGTGCCAAACTTGACAAATTCTCTTGAGCTGTTCTTGAGATATCTTGTTCAGGAGAACGGGACAGATGGACGTCGAAATCACGACAATGTCTCAACGTGAGAATGAATTCAGAAATGATTTTAATACTGTTGTTAATCAGTTATTTTACACATTCAACTAGAAGCGTTCTCTGTACATGTCAGGCTGCGATCAGCTGGAGGTTAAGTGCAACGTTGAAGTGTAACACTGGCAGACATCATCTTTGGCAACACGACGTCACTGCGGAGACAAACATAAATACTGGGGCAAAATAAATTAATGAATAAAAGATGCACAAAGAAAATCTATAAATGAGTAATAAAGTGTTTCCATGTGGGTTAGGGAGGCGGTCGGTGGGCAAATAAAAAGTAAAATTAGATTTATTTTTTTCTTTTACACATTTATAGATTTACACATTTTGTTTTTTATTCATTCAGTTATTTTTTAGTTTGTATTTCTCCCTTTATTTATTTCCCCTTTCAGTTCATATTTCTCTGATAATTCCAGTTTGTACTTCCATATAACACAAACTATTATTTACAGTATTTACACTGAGAACATGATGATTATTAATATAACCAGAGCACTGATGCAGTGGGCAGCTCAGGAGCAGCTCTCCCCTCAGTCTCTGCCCGCTGTATGAACGAGACGCTGCTTCCTGAGGCCCTGCTGGGGAGTCCGGCTCAGTCCAGCTGTTCTTCACATCAGGCTGCTGCTGCTGATAGACGACAGCGAAGCAGCTTCGTCTGAGCTCCTCCGCCCGGGCCTCGTCTGGGACCGCTGCCGCCGCCGCCGCCGTCACCGCCAGCCCGCGCAGCAGAGGAAACAGGATGAAGGTGATCCAGGAAGGGAAAAGATCCCAGAACTCCCTATGTGGAGTTACAGGAATAAGACGAGACGACCGGAGAGTACTGGACCAGAGGAAGGGCCAGGTCCAGGTACTCCTGCAGAGACACCAGCAGAGGGTTAGATCATAGATACACGGTTGAACTAGGATTAAAATATTTTGGGACTGCAATGGCTGCAAATTAAAGGAACCTCGGACATGCACGCAGTTGCTACGTTATTAGGAACATCTTATGTGATCCAAACCAAACAGCTCAACCATAAATTCTGCCTTTACAAAGATAATGTTCAGTTTTATATGGTTTATTATGGTTTATTGTCCGAAGTGCAACTGAAACTCTAAATACAGGATTTAGTGGAAAGTTACTCTGAAGCGTTCTCGGGTGCAAATAAACAGATTCAAATGTCTTGAAAAAAATTTCTGCATGTGAAATGTTAAGTTTAATGTTAAGAGTTAATTAATGTGGAGGCCGTGACAGAAGTTAAAGAGCTGGTTTGAGTGTAAGTGCTGAAAACAAGCTGAGCTCTCTGCGGACGACGATGCGTTTGAATGTGCCAAACTCTGAATTTATTTCTATGGTATAAGATGTTGCTGACAGTCTGAACAGATGATCAGATGTGAGGATGATGTATCCATGTGAAAAAATAAGGCTGATTAATAATGAATTTTTGTTTATATTTTACTGACAGATAAACACGTTACCTGGTTCGCCATGAGAGAAAGTGTGCGGTCTAAATCTTCTACCAGCTGTTGGAAAGTCGGTCTGCGGGACGGGACGGCGTGCCAGCAGTCTCTCATCATCAGGTACCTGATAAAACAGAAAACCAGCGTTCAGACAAATACAAGCTGTTTTTAAGTCGATGTTATTTGGAGCCTGAACACAGATTTTGGATTTAACTCACAGCTCCTGAGTGCACGCTGAAGGTTTCTCCATGCGGTGTCCCTCCTTCAGCAGCTTGAAGAGCTCCTCCACAGGGACGCCGGGGTACGGAGACCCCCCAAGGGTGAAGATCTCCCACAGCAGGACTCCAAACGACCACCTGCAGCAGAGGAAGCATCACAGAGACCTGTCAACATGGCCGACTTCATGTAGCTGCCACATTTAATACCTTATTAGGGCTGTCACAGTGACCTTGACCTCCAACCACTGAAATCTAACCAGTTCATCCTTGAGTCCAAGTGGACGTTTGTGCCATATTTGAAGAAACTCCCCCAAGGCATTTGTGAGACATCGCATTCACGAGAATGAGATGCATGTGAGGTCACAGTGATCTTGACCTTTTATAACCAAAATCTCATCAGTTCATCTTGGCTCGAAAGTGGTTGTTTGTGCCAAATTTGGAGAAATACCCTCGCTGTGTTCTTGAGATGTCACATTTACAAGAATGAGATGGATGCAAGGTCACAAAGACCTTGATATTTGACCAGCCAAAATCTAATCAGTTTATTCTTGTTTCCAAGTGGACGTTTGTGCCAAATTACAAAAAACTTCCCCAGGCATTCGTGAGATAGCGCGTTAATGAACGTAAGATGGATGCAAGGTAACAGTGACCTTGATCTTTGACCAGCCAACATCTAATCAGTTCATTCTTGAGTCCAAGTGGACGTTTGTGCCAAACTTGAAAAAAAAAAAAAAACTCCCTAGAGGCATTCATGAGATATCACGTTCCAAGAATGCGACGGACGGACTGACAGACAGAGAACACAATGTCTCCAGCAATCGCCAGTGTAAGTATAAAAACAAACATGAGAAAATAAAATTATAATAAAATTGTTGCATTTACGTATGAAATTCACCCTGAAAGAAAAACAACAACACATCAACATCAGGTCTCTGAAGTTTAAACTCACACGTCACTTTGGTGTGTGTAGATGCGGTCGAATAAAGCTTCTGGTGCCATCCACTTCACCGGCAGACGACCCTGCAGGATCATTAACACATCAGTAAGAACACGTCTCATCACGTCACCCTGATATTCATATTCAGTCTGTTCATGGAGCCTCACGTTAGTGGTCTTCTTGTAGTAGTCGATGTGGTGGACGTCTCGGGCCAGACCGAAGTCTGCGATCTTCATCACGTTATCTTCAGTGACCAACACGTTCCTGGCTGCCAGGTCTCTGTGGATACACTGAGAGGAGACAGCAGGGTTCACCACAGATTCACGTCACAAGTACAAATGGAGGTACACTGTTACATGTAGCTACACGGCTAACGTCACGGAAACATATAATATTGGCTGCTGATGTTAATTTCCCCTCGATTGTGGATCATTTTCCTGCTGGAGCATGAATGGTTGTGTAAGCTTTTATTGGTGATTTTTAGTGGGGAAGAGGGCTACTACATATGGTAAATTCCCAGCTGCAAGTACACTGCTACTTGTAGCTACATGCTAACGTCAGGGAAACATGTACTCATGGTCATTAGTGTTGTGAATTTCTCACTGATTTCGGATCATATTCCTGCTGGAACATATCTGGTTGTGTTTAGAAGCCTTAATTATGATTTTTCATGGTTTAAGAATGACATTATTCTCTGTTACAGTCATTCCTGCCACAGGACTTAACTCATGCATCCAGTAAGATCTTTAGCCTGTAAATCTGACCTTCTTTGAGGCGAGGTACGCCATTCCTCTGGCCACCTGGTACGCAGCAGAAACCAGCTCCCTGATCTCCAAACTGCCCAGAGACGCCTGCCTCGACCCGCTCCAGTACTCCAACCCGACCGGGCGACGGGCACGGAGATACTCCCTCAGATTCCCCTGCGAGGCGTACTCCACCACCACATACAGAGGGCCTGTCGGAGGAGGGGGAGGTGTTAACATCTGTGCGACACACATCACCACTGACGGGCGTCACACGGAACAAACCCACTCACCGTCCTGAGTGCACGCTCCCAGCAGGTTGATGATGTTCTTGTGTTTGCCGATCATCTTCATCATTTCCATCTCAGAGATCAGGTCAGACAGATCCTTCTCTGTGGCGTCCGCTGCACACGACAACAACAACATGACGTCAGCTTCATGTTAGAGTTCGGATCATTTTAATTTTAATATGAATCAGGATAAGGCAAAGGGTGAAAGTGAAAAGTCGGATAAAGTTTTAGGATGTAGGTCAATAACCAGTCACAACTTGATAAAGACAAACTCAGATTAATGAACTACTGGAAAAATGTTTGAGTAACTAGAGTAACCATCTGTTGGTTGTAGACCTCTGCACTTGTCTGTAAAACCATGGATACTTCACACACGTACTAATGAACCTTCATTAATATAGGCCTATATTTTATCTCCAAGTGCACGTNTCCTGTCTGACTGCTGAGTGTGGACACTTCCTGTGTCTGTCCTTTCAAAGTAAAGTCACACATGGTCCAGTCATACAGGTTTAGATTTATTCTGACAAGGTGCAGCTCCTGATAGAGTTTCACGTTTGTTTGTTTTTTCTGCGACTATGCTACCAATGAAATCTTGGCTACTACTACTTTCTGGTCTAATTCTGTGAGTTCTTGATTTATGACCAAAAACATATTTTGTGAGGACACAGTGACCTTTAACCATCAGATTGTCATCAGTTCATTCTTGCATTCAAGTGGACATTTGTTCCAAATTTGAAAAGAAATCCTCCAAGGCATTCTTGAGATATCACGTTTACAAGAAGTGGACAGACGAGGGTTACAGTGACCTTGACCTTTGACCTACAACTACCAATATCTTATCAGTTAATAGTTGACTCCAAGTAGATGTTTGTGTTTAATTTAAGGACTTAATTTAAGGCCTTATTAAGATACAGCATTTCCAAGAATGGGACAGACGTAAGGTCACAATGACCTTGACCTTTTACCACCAACATCTTATCAGACATGGATGGAAACTGTCAGAGAAACTTGATTGATGTTTCTTTTTGGGGGACTTTTTTTTACCTTTATTTGACGGGGCAGTGTAGAAATGTGGGACACAGACAGAGGGTTATGACATTCATAAAAGGTTGCAAGGTCAGATTCAAACCTGGGATGTTGCAGTTATTTGGCATGTGCTGAAACCAGCTGGCTACCATACTACTCTATTTGTTGTTGTTGTTGCAGAAAGAAGTCATCCAGTTCAGAAAGCAGCTCTCACCTTTCAGCATCTTCACCGCCACCTTCGAGAGGCGCGTCGGTTTATTTCTGTCGATGCCAACAGCCTCGGCCAGAACAACCTGACCGAAACATCCCTCGCCCAGAGGTTTCCCCAGCGTCAGCCTGAGGACGACACACAACACGTCACTGTACAACGTGCTTGATTCACCTGAGATACAGGTAAGCTACAGATCATCAGATGCAGGTAATCCAAAGTGCTTTAGAAGACTTGACGGAGCACAAATGAAACACCTGCTGAAATACAAACAGGTTTCAGAAGTGATGTGAGCTCAGGGTCAGAGTGAGAACATCAAACAGCAACACATATACTCCTCCACACCCGCTACATCATTTCTCAGTCGAGGACAAAAGTATCACACAATTCTGCAGCTTTATTTTATTGATGCTTTCAGGGGAATATAAGACTGACACGTGCAACATACTCACACCTGTACAGGAAAATGATTCTTAAATGACATTCTGTACGTAGTTAAACACATCAGAGCAGTATGCTGCAAAAAGTCAGCTCTCAAAAACAAGAAAGAATAAATGAAGGGTGGAGCATTCAGTGAAGGTTGGACCACCGACAGGCCACAGTGAGGAACTGTTAAATCTTTTAATAATCAGCTCCTGGAGAGTTGTGGAGGACGTACAACGAGTGAGAAGCAGCGAGATGGGTTGCTGCAGGCGGTCATACCTGTCACGGGGAAGCTCCCAGACGGGATCGTAGGGAAGTTCGTACTCTGACACGCCCGTCAGGATGGTGGTGGCTGCACTGGAGAGACGAGACTGACGCATCAAACACATCCCCGACTGGAGGGAGGACGAGGACTCGACGGACACCTGCAGAGGGAGGACAGACGCCGTCAGAGTCTCTGGATTATATGACCATAAAGTGTCCTGGACAAATAACTGATGAATAAATAATCTCTCATCTGTTATGACGCCAACTGTTGCTGAGCGAGGTAACAGGGTGGTAAAGCCCTTTACACCTGCAGGTTTAAAAACTGGTCTGTGGCGACATTCCCAGGAAAAATCACATGTGGCGCACAGTTAGTGACACGTTTCCCATCACTCATCAGTGGTTGGTCCACCGAAGAGGGTTGGCAGAGCTAAGCATCAGAAGCAAACGGTTACGAACAAAGGCCAAACAAACAAAGACAGGAGCAATGACTACAGACGTCACACAGGCGACAGTTTGGATATCTGGGAAGTCAGATTCAAACACACACCTGTAGTTACCGCTTAGCGCTACAGGTGCCGCCAAAGAGAATGAAACAGAGATCTTTGAGATGGCAACAACAAGAAAAATCTTTCCCTGTTTTTCGTCTTTTAAAGGAACAAAGGTTAAAAGTTTAATGGTGTCTGCCGTTGAGGCTGCAGATTGCAACTATTTCCGCTGCCTTTCCGAGCATGAAGGAGAACCTACGGTGGCCTTCAGGTAACATAACAACGCAAACAGCCCTATCTACAGCCAGTGTTGGGTTTGTCTGTTCTCGGTTACTGTAGAAACATGGCGGGCTCCATGGAAGAGGCCCCGCTTGATCAGTATCCATAATGAAATATGTTCAGGTCCTATCCTCTGACCAAGGGCTGATCCTGATCCATTAAGGCTGATTTACAGATGTACGTTGGCTCGACGCAGAGACTAACAAAGGTAACGTTACAAAATTCGGCTCCGTTACAACTCACAAGGCTCACCGACAAAACAACTGTCTTACATCCAGCAAACCATGAATAAAAAATGTGACACTCTTATAAACCTCAGAGAAAACTTAAGACGAAAAATCAATTTTTAAAACCTTTCTAAATATATTGACACCAGAACATTGTTAAAAAACTGTACGAATGCACTGCAGACTGTGAACCAAACTTGTATTTAACATAGGCAGCAACAGGAAGTTCAGAGACTAAACAGGAAATGACAAAAAGAGAGACGTGTCACCTGTCTCCTCAGAGGAATGCTCTTTGCCAGTTTCTGGACGGCTAACTGGCCGTTGAAGTCGCTCTTCTTCGGAGCGCAGCAGAGTCTGCAGATGACCGCCATGGCTGTGAGGATGACGATGATGAAAAACCCCAGGCAGTAGATGAAGATCTCCAGGTACGTCTGAGAGGGCAGCGGGGCGGGCGGTAGGTCTGAGATGACAGAGCACAAATATCAGATCAGCACGGTGGATCATTTCTGCAGGATGAACTGCAGGAGGCTTTGTGACGTACCATCGACGACAGTGAGCCACGCAGAGTGATGAGAGACGCCGATGGAGTTTCCCGCCAGGCAGGTGTACTCTCCTGCGTCGTTCAGAGTCACGTTCCTCAGAGTCAAAACCTCCATTTCTTTATCTGTGGTGTTCAAACCTGCCGTCTGGAGTAGAGACAGAGATGTGATGTGAGATAAGAATGACATGTCGGTTCATACTGAGAACTAAATCTTTAAAAAACAGCAGTACATGTTTACTGATTCATATCTAAAACTGGAGGAAAAGGTGACTTTGTTGGGGACTAGTTTCAGCAGCGGAATAATCCACATTTAGAGAGTACTAGTCCATAGCCATTGGTAGCTTTGTCACCTTCTACCTATGCCAGTCCTCAATGCCTATGTGCAGTTTCACATAGATTGACCACGTCAGTGAGTAGAAAAACGTGGGACAGA
>NC_065514.1:2739242-2750714 GCF_006386435.1 Epinephelus moara
TGCCAAGAGGGAACTTTAGATATTGCTCCCTAGATTATGTTCACCCAGTTTCATGCAGATCGCTCAAACTTCCTAGGAAGAGATCCATTTGAAGTGTTTTTCAAAAAATTCAAAATGGCGGAAAATCTATATAAGCGGAAGTTATGGGTTCTTGAGGCAAATGTGTTCCTCATGAGGAGAGGCATCTCTGTGCAAAGTTTCATGTCTCTACGACAAATCTTGTGGTGTGCACACACAGGTCGTAACGCAGTCGGCGAGACTCCCGCTGACAGAAACACGTCACCAGGTATGAACACTCAAAATATTAGATAGTCTCTGTGATGCAAAATGAGGGTGAAAACCTCAGCCCCGGAGGTTGCTGCTTGGCTGCGAAAAAATGGACCCACTGATTTACAAACGTAGAGAGGGAGCTTTTGATTTCCTGGTCCATCTCCGTCCCAACCCTCACCTATGGTCATGAGCTCTGGGTAGTGACTGAAAGAATGAGGTCAAAGATACAAGCGGCCGAAATGAGTTTCCTCTGTAGGGTGTCTGGGCTCAGCCTTAGAGATAGGGGGAGGAGTCAGACATCTGGAGGGAGCTCGGAGTAGAGCCGCTGCTCCTTCATGTTGAGGTGGTTCGGGCGTCTGATCAGGATCCTCCTGGGCGCCTCCTGTTAGAGGTGTTCTGGGCACGTCCCACTGGTAGGAGGCCCCGGGCAGACCCAGAACACACTGGAGGGATTATATATCTCATCTGGTCTGGGAACACCTCGGGGTCCTCCAGGAGGAGCTGGAAAGCGTCGCTGGGGAGAGGGACGTCTGGGGTGCTTTGCTCAGCCCGCTGGCCCTGAGACCCGGCCTCGGATGATTTACAAACGTGTCTTTTGCCAAACCTTTCTGGGCCACAGGGCGTCATGTGACGGACACATTTCCACTGTTTGACCTCTGTGAAAACTGGCGTCAAAGTCGGACGCACTTCCTGCAGGCCTGGTAAACATGGATGTAAACAATGCAGGATTTAAAACACTCGTAAAACTCTGCTCTGCAAATGTTTTCTGGAGAAGGAAATTCATTCAACACGACTGTAAAACAAAACTTTTACTTGTTTACAAGAAAACTCCACAGGACACCTTCATGTCTGATGTTTGGAGATTAATGAAAGTGTCCATGTTGAGCAGCTGTGCATAAAATAAAAAGTTTGTATAGCTGGCCTGAGCAGGCAGACACATGTCTACATGATCCTCTGACAACATCCAACGTTCTTTTCCTGCTGCCATTGTGCATCCCTACAGGACCCTGGCCGAGCGATTTCTCTGGGGATAGCTGAGCTCTCTCTCTCTGACTGATGCTCCTGACATGTTTCAGTAAATAACCTGGTTTTAAACCTGCTCTTTTCATTGTCTTCAGCCTTTCTTGTGCCTGTAAAAGGAACATAATAATAATCTGTGCAGAGCTGCTGGTTACGTGTTCACCACATGAGTCCACAGCACATCACAGATGTGGTTTCACTCTGCTGTGTCACACAGACATGTACTCAGCGTCACGCAGCATAAAGACCGACTGGATCACCACGAGTGAAGGTAACAAACACACGTCACTTTATGGTCCTGAATCACAGCAGAGCTCGTACATGTAGTCATCCTGACACACTGCTGCCGCACAGTTTTATACACACAGAGGAAAAAACCTCTGAGGTCCCAACAATTAAATTCAAATAACAAACCTGGTGTTGTTTCCATCGTGCTCTCCCTTAGGACCAGATTTAAATGCTGCTTTTTCAAATCACAGGCCCAGCATAGAGACGCACGTCTTCTCCAACCATTTAAACTGAAGGAATATCGAGTTCAGACTTTGTGAAGTGCAAATGTCCAATCAAACTCAATCAACAGGAAGTCGCTGCAGCATCACAAGCTGGAACAAAATACTAGAATTACTGCTTTGTGGTTGACTCCTCCACAAACTGTTCAGGTTTCTCTGACAGTCTCCATCCATGTCAGTGAAAACATGGAAGCTTCATACACAGAAGATCTATACAATCAGCACAGTTTCAAGATTAGAGTCACCAATTCAGTATCTGACCAAATGTCTCCCCTTCTGTTCCTGAGATATGACGTTAAAACATGATGATGTCACAGTGGCTTCCTTTTGTGTTAAACTTTGTTATAATTAGTGTAAGAATTCCTGAGTTATGGCCAAAAACATATTTTTGTGAGGTCACACTGAACTTTCAAACTATCAAGGTTCCCTAATCCACCAGAGACTTCACACATTTCTCATACTCATGGACACATGTAAATAAATATTCTTTTCTCTCAAGATGATTGAATTCAGATTATTACTCAGTCCAAGTGGATGTTTGTGCCAAATTTGAAAAAATTCTCTCACGGACTTGTTGAGATATTGCATTCACAAAACATGGCCACAAGGTCACAGTGATCTTTGACCACCAAAATCTTGTCAGTTCATCGTTGAGCCCAAGTGGACATTTGTGCCAAATTTAAAAACTGCTGCGGTATCGCCAGTGTGGAGCCATAAAAACAGCTTCATACCCATTTACACCAACATTAGCATGGCCATCAAACGTCCATGATGGAGGAGAAGCTCCTGGACCAACTGGTGGTACTCCCCATGATCCAGCCTCTTTTTTAGGGTCTCATGTACCCACACAGATCTCTGTTTATCTGCTGACAGCCTCTCACCCTCAACCAGAGCTACAGACAGTACCCTCTGCCTCAACATGGCAGCAGCTACACACTGATTACTGCAGGATACATTCGGTAAATAAATGGTTGATACACGGGAAGGTTAAAGTGAGAAGGTGAGTCTGTGGTTGCCTGGCAACAATAAAAAGGCACAGTGGCATTCAGTTTAATTAAAAAAAGGCAGTGTGGTGTGCCTCGCGTTTCACAACCTGCAAAACACATTCTGTGTGATCGAGTCTAAAACACTGTGTGAATCTGAGCACTTGTGGTGCAGCTGCTTATCGTGCACACAAACCTTGAGAACGAGGACATACGGGTGTCCGTCTGGTGCCTCTCTGCTGCCGTTGACAGTGATGTGTTTGAGCCACTGGATGTGAGGCTGCGGGTCGCTGAACACTCGACACACAAACTCCACGTCATGACCGACGACTGCGGTTTGGTTGGCGGGCAGCCCAGCCTGCAGGATGGGTCTGTGAGGGGAGCGCTCTGCAGCAGACAGATCAGAGAACGTTAGAGGTAAACCTGCAACACGTCTCGTTAAACTCGAGACATTTCCTGTCGTTGAGAGTGTACGGAGATCTTTATTAAAAACAACCTGGAGACGCTGATGTGGACGCACAGACGCAGGTTCTCTTACCGACTACATCCAGCAGGTAGGTGTGTTTGAGACTCCCGTATTCATTCTCCACCACACAGGTGTAGTTCCCTTTATCAGATGGAACCACCGACTCCATTATGAGAGTCCACATGTGGTCTCTGATCTGAAAGATGGACGACACATCAGTGAATAAATAAAATAAACTCATTAAAACAACCAGTCGGACTTCTGACGTTTTCTCTCCGTCACCTTGAAGCCTCCGATTCTTTGGTCCTTCCTGAACTCTTTCCCGTTCTTGTACCAGCGCAGAGTGGGGACGGGGTTTCCGGTCGCCTGGCACCTGAACTTCACGGTCTTGCTGGCGGGGACGGCGTGGAGCTGCTTCTCCATCTTGTCCGGCATCACCCACTGTGGCGCCAGCGCCGACACTGAGACACAAACATCACAATCACCTGCACTGATTTAAAAACAAAACAAAAACAAAGCAACAGAGAAGAAGAGTTTGAGGCTTACTTTGGAGCTTCTCGTTGCTTGTTGACAGCTCGTTGGACAGTTTGTTTTCCTCTGAGGATGACTCATCGTCTTCTTCGTCTTCAGAGGATTTTACCGCGTCGCCTGCAAAACAAGTTTAAAAGCTGTTCAGAAACTGTCGGCGTGTTGGTGCAGATTTTAAGGCTGCTCTCTGGGAGTCTCAGATGTTCCTTCTGACAGACAATGAAAGCAGATAGTGGATTAACCTCTAACCTCTGACCTCTGACCTCTGACCCTAGCTCACTGAACGAGGCTCTAAGCCTTCCTCTTCCTGCACAGGCGGGCAGACAGGAGCTGTCGCCACTCAGTGCTGCGCCCGACCACTTCCTGAACTTCAGAGACCTCCTCCCTCTCTGCCCCGGCCATTAACAGCTACACACACACACACACACACACGCACACACACACACACACATCACTGCTGACAGACTGTACCACAGTTAATGGAGACCGGGGGGGAGGCAGAGAACCTCCTCACAGTTACAAATATTTCCTTTGACCTCTTTGACTTTAAGACACACTACAACCCTTCCCTCCTGGTATCTTAAAATAAGAAGTTAAACTGGTCAAACTTGTTTCATCATTAAAAACCAAAAGAGTTGAAGCATAAACAATTTTCAATGTTGACCCAAACTTAAACCTTCATCAACACACACACAGTGAAAATGTGCCAACAACAGCTGCTGGCTCACATTCATAAATGAAATGACCCAAATTTATGGCAAACTGTGGCTGAAATTAATCATTATTTACATTATCAGTTAAAGGAATAATTCACCCAGTTACAGTTATCAGTTACACACACTGTGTTGTGCTGAATTTGTGAAGAAAACGTTTTTCTCTCACGCCGCCACACAACAAAAATATCATTTACTTTAATTTCACAGATAAGAAACAATAAATTGTGAAGACAATAAAGCCAAAGAGCATGGATACCAAGAGACGAAGCTCCGTTGAATTTCTGCCAACAGCCACTAGGGGCGCTAACGCCATTTTGGACTGTTGAGCTTGGACTGTTGCGCCCAGACAACATGCAAGATGTCAAGAAGAGAGGAGAAAAAAAGTAAAAGAAAACAGTGTAGTGCAATTAACTGCAACAACTATCAGTGGAACACCCTGCACCTGGCCTTCCACCATTTCCCAAAGGATCCCGACAGGTAAGAACTCCTGAGGTGTAAGTTTTAAAGTGTTTTAATATCCATTTAATATGCCCGTTTTGTTTTGTTGTATATATATATATATATATATACATATATGGCCTCTTGGACCATTTATATCAGAACTGATTACTGCTTTAGCATTAAAATATATCATATTAAAATAGCTTATACATTATTATTATTATTATTATTATTATTATTATTCCCTTACTGTACAAACTGTAAATAAATCTTTATTCCTGACTATGTGACGTCACCATTAATGTGTTTTAATGTGTAAAAGTAAAAAGTAAAAGTTAATCTTCTCATAAGTGGATGTAATATGTAGAGATGCCATCTCAGCCGTTTTTCCTCGTTTTGTTTTTTTTAAAGTCTATATTTTGCTTTACAAAAACGTGTAAAAGCAGCTGTGACCAAGCTATCACGAGGTGAGTAGCATTGTAAGCATAATTAATAGCGATATACTTCAGTTTGTCTGTGTGTTTTTGTATGCAAGCGGGTCTGCTGACGGTCCAATATGGCGGCGGTAGGACGAAACCATGGGCGAGTCTGTTGCTATGGGGCGTTATATTGAGCTTTGCCTCTTGGTATCCATGCTCTTTGCTAAAGCCTCCACTAAAATAGCATTTTAAGTCTTGTGTGTGATTTATCCTGGCTTCATATGAGCAGAGGAAATCTCTGCTAGCTGTTAGGCTAATTTATACAATGTAAAATGCCATAGACTTGTGCTAATAACGTTAGCATGTTGTATTTGTGGAGTTACAGTGAAGCTGATTTGTGTACTTGTGTTTGAAACTGTCTCTATTAAGCCATGTTTAATGTGTGTTTAATGTGTGTTTTGAATCAACTAAACTTTACAGCACTTCACAGAAACCCTGACACCAACTAGTGTTTTGGAGGTGTAACTGCAGAGTGACACAGACACACCACCGCACAAGTATAAATGCTCACAGCGGCGTAGGCTCTGCGTAGAGCTGACACACAAGTATAAATCTGCCTTTTCACGTGATATCTGTCCCATCAAATAAAAGGCAAAAGAATTACACATTTTATTTTTGCCTTCTTTGTGCAGGTCTAGCAGCCGAAAAAGCTGCACAATCCTTTCGTGAGTTCGCCTGTCAGTGTTTTGTTTCTCCACCTGACATATTGATTCTATTAGAGAGTGACTGGAAGATAAGACGGGACTGTTGTCTGCATACGACCCATCATTTGTGCTCATGTCATCCTTTTTTAAAACAATTAATCTGAAAAAAAATATATAACTCTGGAGTGAGGAAGAAAATAAAAGACATTCCCCTGCTCTCCTTTTAGCGTAAAAATAATAATAATGCAGAACTTATATCCATGATACTTCTGTGTTTCTGTTGAAGGTGGACGGGAGAAGCCCCAGCTGCAGAAAACAACCCACTCAGACACGTGTGTGAAGCTGGGAATCTCTGTGAAACCCTGTGTTGTGGTGCTGAAAATATAGATTATGGTAAATGTGCAGCTTCTGTGAAACACATCAAAGAGTTTATAAAAAGCGCAGCGTTCCTGGTTAGACAGGGCTGGGCTTCAGGGAGGCTTTTTTTACAGGGCTCGAGGAGAGTTCACGGCACTTACAGGAATATTTCACTCTCAGAGAGCAGAGACAGAGAGGAGGGGAGAGGAGGGGAGAGGAGGGGAGAGGAGGGAAGTGGTTTCCAAACACTAAACCTTCATTTGGGAGAATACAACCGGGCGAGGTGGGAAATTGAAAGCAGGCTTTGTTTATGAAAGGAGACGCAGCAGAGAGGCTAAATTTGATGTGCTCTCCACGCAGAGAAAAACAAGAGTTTACGACGAGCTTAAAAACAACAGTATCACATAGACTGGCAGTCAGCTGGGGTCCAGATGGTTGGACGAGAAGACACAAACACACACACTGAAGGTATATACATGCAAACGCACACACAGACAAACACTGGCATGTTTTGTGTCTGTGTGTAACGCTGCAGACTGTGTGCATCTGTTCCTGTGTTACTGTGTCTGGACAGGATACACAGACCATAACCAGCACCCTGAGAGCCAAGCCTCGGTTACACCATGAAAAATCACTCTAACCAGCTTCAGATGCTTCGAAGCCAAAAACAGCCAAAGCTTTAAGAAAAGTCACTTTCTTATTAAAGAAATTCTCTCACTGGAAACTTTTATAAGCTTTTATATTTAATACAGTTTTAAACACGCAGACCGCGGCTGGGAACAGACTCATGAAAGAGTTCTCAAACAAAAGAGACGAGCAAACAACACACACCAAGTGGAAACAGGCTGCAAAACACCAGCAGCAGTAACTGGGAATTCACAGCCCAGTCGTCAGAGGAAAACGCTGCACTGTACATTTCTGCAAACAGACACATTAGACCTGTATGTTAATATGCATTAACGTCAGGCTGTATGAGCTGAGTTTCACCACAGTGAAGCGGCTGCTCACTGTTCAAGACACAACACAACCAGTTGTTTTTCAGCGACACATTGCAGCATTTCTAGCAGCAACCGTGGCACCAAATCTGGTAGTTCTGAAGACACACTGAGGTTTTTCCAGAGGCAACTGTGTCACCAATACTGAGAGCTTTTTAGCACCACGTTGTGCATTTACATCACCCAATCTGGTTGTTTATTAGCAAAGCATGCCAGCACTTCCTGCTGCATTTGTGTCACCAAATACGGTAGTTTATCAGTGACACACAGCAGCATTTCCAGCAGCAAATGAGCTGCTAAAATGGTTGTGATTTAGAGACACATTACAGCGTATCCAGAGGCAACTATGGCACTGAAACTGTGCTTTTTAGCACCACACTGTGCATTTCCAGAAACATTTGTGTCATTGAATCTGGTTGGTTATTAGTGACACATCGCAACATTCTAAGCTGCATTAGTGTCACCAAACCTGGTAGTTTATCAGCATTTCCAGCAGAATTTTGCTTTGTCTGTTAGAGACACATGAAAGTATTTCAAGAGGCAACTTTGGCACCAAAACTGAGTGCTCTTTGCTGACACATTACAGCATTACCAGCAGCTGTTCTTTTAAGCAACACCATGATCTTTCCAACCTTAACCAAGTGATTTTTGTGCCTAAACATAACCACATGTGAATCACATCGTGTTGCTGAAATGCAAAGAAACATAAAGGTTCAACGTACAAATATGTACAAATGCCAGGACCGGTTATTTTTCAGCAACACATTGCAACATTTCCAGCAGCAATTCTGCTGCCAAAACTTGTTTTTAAGAGACACATTATAGTATTTCCAGTTGTACATGGGGAACTAGAAATAGTTGTTTTTTGATGAACGCACCATTTCCAGCAGCTGTTGTTTAAAGGCCCTGACACACCAAGCAGACGGTCGGCCGTCGACCAAAGTCGGGGCCGTCAGTGAGCGTCTGTCGGCCTAGTTTTTGCGGTGTGTCCTGCACCGTCGGCACTTCGGCGTCAGTGGCTTTTCGGCTGATTGAGCATGTTGAGTCGGTGGCAGAGCTTGTCGGTGAGAGAGATCACTCTGATTGGCTGTTCAGGTTTTATTTCCTCGTCCCTGTAGTGAGTGAATCTGCCTGTAGTGAAACTGGGGCTAACCGGTGCTTCCTCCTCAGGCTCCACTTCACTCAGCTGCCCCACAGACCCGCTGCTTCTTCACACTTTAACCTGAATAACAAACCGGAGATAGCTGGGAGCGGCTAGTGGAGCGTTAGCCGCAGCATGACCGGAGGGAAGCACAGCCAGTTAGCCTCCGCTAGTCTCTGAGCTAGCCCCGGCTCTCCGTTTGGATCCAACCGGAGCACCGAGCCCTGGTTTGTTATTCAGGTTAAAGTGGGAAGAAGCAGCGGGTTTATCGGGCAGCTGAGTGAAGTGGAGCCTGCGGAGGAAACACCGGGACCGTCTGGATGTAATAGTCCGTGGAGGTGCTGCGGTGCTCGGCTGCACAGATAGGAAACCCCTCGGCTGACAGGATGTACCACTCTCTCACTCCGCTCTCTCTCACGCAGGCGCAGAACGTACGTGCTACTTGGCCGTCGGATGTAGTCCGTGTAGTGTGTTCAAATGCAACTGACACAGGGCGACGTGAGGCGACGTAGACGACGCAACAGTTGGCTTTCGTCACCGCTAGTTCTTTGATGTCAGTTTGGTGTGTCCGCACCTTTAAGCCAAACCATGATCTTTTCCCAACCATAACCAGTGGTTTTTGTGTCTCAACATCACCACGTTAGTCAGAGCATTGTTAAAAGGTAAAGAAACACAAAGTTTCAACATATCTGCTTCAGAATACTGTACAAATGCCCAAACCAGTTGTTTTTACCAACACATTGCAGCATTTCCAGTCACTTGTGTAATCAAAACTTGGTGGTTTTCAGCAGTATATCACATTTCAGCTATGAATTTGCAACCAGAACTAGGTTTGGTTTTGCCTCCGCTGTCCAAAAACACCAACACAGTGCATGTCTCATCAAGTGACATCTTCAAATGTCTTTAAAAAATTAATTAAGCAAAAAAAAAAGAAAAAAAGAAATTCAGTTTAATATACACTGTGAAATAAAACGTCATGTTTAAGAAGAAGAGTTAGAGATTTAATTGCACTTTTGCTTTATTACCAAAACAGTTGCAGATTCTTTAACTGTTAATTTACCAGTTATTCAGCTAATTGTTTCAGGACTTTCTGATTACAGAAAACAAAAAGCAACAGCTGTGTTTTATCTGTTCATGTTGAAACAGTAGATGTTCTGTGTTTAACACTACGTAGACCACAAACACATGTCTGGAGTTTAATTTGATTTAAAAAACATAAGAATTAAAGGATATCGATCAGGAGAAACCACCGCAGACTGAAGTCTTCAGCAGACAGGTGACATCTGTGAAGTATCCTACCCGTGTCCGTGTCCTCTGTGGCCGGTCTGGAGCGAGCCTGAGGGAACTGGACCAGCAGCAGCAGCAGGATGCAGGACAGCAGCAGCTGGAAGCAGCGGGGCGAAGACATGTTGTCCTCGCACATCAACTCACGTCCACGTCCAGACTGAGACACACTGCAGCCAGAGAACAGAGACACACACAACTTTATTACATCAGATTCACAAGACGACGAGACTTTAAACGACTTTACTGCAAATTGGGTTTGTGTTACATCACTGGTGCTTTGCTCATTATGGTATGGAAGCTTGTTACTGCCAGTGTGACGACAGAAAAAGATCCTGTGAGTCATTATAACAAGAAACTCTCTGAATAATGACTTACTCTTCTACAAACAATGAGAAATGAGAATAAATCCAGGCCCAATAATGTGGGTCTCTGCCCGTTCACACTGAGCCCCAGTGGCTGCTGGGAAACTGAACTTCAACACAGGAACCCAGCAGCGTGGACTGCAGCTGCACCGTGTGGTTTATTTCCCAGGCTGCTCACACCTGTGCAGCTGTTTCTCAGAGGAGGTGAAGACACGATGACGCGCACCCATAACCCTCTGACACCAGCTCACCTGTGACGACTACATATCTGTCGAGTGTCAAACTAAACACGGCAGCAATAAATCACACACAGAGAGGCTAAAACAAACAGACGGACAGCAGCACCATTTGCTGCCTGTGTCACCATGAAGGTGTGAACGCTCCTCTTCCTCCTCCTCCTCCTCCTCCTCCTCCTCCTCCTCCTCTGCTAAACACTGGATAACCAAAATGAAAACAACAGTGAAAGTGCTCTTTTCTTCATATTCACACAACTGACGCTGCGTTTAAAGACAACTTTAATTATCAGTTAATCTGCAGGTTATTTCCTCAATAAATCGATTAATGTTGGACTTTAAATGTTAGAAAATCATCTCCTTTCAAAACTACAGATGGGAATCGAGAACCAGTTCTGAATCATCTGATCCTTGAAAATCGTATGACTCAAAGCTTCACCAGTTCTTCTATCAACTTGGCATGTTGTTGTTTTCTTGTTTGCTTCCCCTGGTTCAGCATATTGAATCGGCGTCAGCGACTGTGGAGCCCATCAGTGTTGAGCACCAGTGTTAATTATGTTGACAAAAACTATTACGACCTTTCCTCAGTGATGAAATCGAGATGATGACGAGCTAAAAATAGATCTGTAAAATAAAAAATAAGACGCAATTGATGTGGTGAACAGTTTGGGGCACTAAGGCGTTATAATAATAATATTACACTACTCATTACTGGAAAAAGTAACTTATTACTGATTAAATTTCAGTCATAATATTACAGTTACTCCAAAACCAAACAACTAGTTACAACGTTACTTTTGTTATCACGTCACTACTGACTTTAAATACAACAATCACATCAGCGGACTCATTTTTGCAAGCTGGTTGTTAACTCTTAAGGTGCTGACACACCAAACCGACATCAAAGAACTAGCGGCGACAAAAGCCAACTGTTGCGTCGTCTACGTCGCCTCACGTCGCCCTGTGTCAGTTGCATTTGAACACACTACACGGACTACATCCGACGGCCAAGTAGCACGTACGTTCTGCGCCTGCGTGAGA
>NC_065514.1:2751773-2794627 GCF_006386435.1 Epinephelus moara
AAGTTTAGTTTGAATCACCAACTCTGTGAGAGGACACCAGTTTAAACCTCCAGACTAACATGTTGCACATGAAGAAACAAGTTATGTTTCTGCTTCTTAACAGTCACATGGATAAGTCAGAGTTTACAATGAACCTGGGGACAAATCCTAGTTAGCTCACATTAGTTATTTGTTGAGAGCATAAATAGAGACATGTTGAGCTTTTCAGATGATGATCAGTAAGTTAGTGAGCCTAAACTGACAGATGTCTAAGATCATAAATCTGCCTCTAAAGTGTCGTTTTACATGTTTCCAGCCAGTTGCTTTCCTTGTAAACACTGACCAGGTCCATTTATAAACCATCATGGCATCATAGCGGGACAACACGTCTACATTCCCACAGTGAACTCATGAAGAGCAGAGTATTTATCAGCCTGGCTCCAGAGAGGAAGTTAACATGAACACTGAAGGAGTGGAGGACAGTGAATACATCATCATCATCTTATGAGCCTCATAAAGAAGACGAACACCAGTTGGCTGCCATCACCGAGCCCTCGGCTCTCTGCAGCTCTGACATCACAGAGGACACCGAGACACCACTGTCTCATTACTGTATCTGTCCTTCAGCCGCAGCAGCGTGTGCAGCTTTATGGAGACAGAATGAAAACACTGCTCTCTGTGGAGCTTCTGCTCACGAGTGCTCCTCACTGAAACATCATGGTGACAACTTTGTCTTGTGAGCAGCTTCTCCAGAGGCATTCTGGGAAACACGGCAGACTCCCCTCCCTCACATCAACACAAAGACACTGAGAGATAAACACACCGTCATGCTCCAACATGAAAACTGTTCAGAGACGATTTTATCTCATCACACACACACAAAGGAACATCAGCACAGAAAAGATGTCCGAGGACATTTAGAGACGGTTTGTCCGCCAGAGAGCAGCCACAAGAAACAGTAAAGCATGCTCATTAAAAATGTCCAAAATCCCAAGTTCAATTATTTCAACTGGTTGTTTTGTAAACTAGAATTACCACCTCTGTGCACCAGTCCACCCTGTGGTTGCACGACTCCGCCCACCAGTCCAAACATGATGATGTCACAGTCAAGCTGACCTTTGACCTTTTGATCTTCATTATTTTATCCTGTTAGACATTTGTGTCAAGTTTTGCTGTGATCACGAGGAGATGGCCGATGGACGTATTAAATCAAACTGAGTGCATATTTACACAGTGATTGCTGACGTAGTCACACTGATGCATTTACACCTTTGCAACATCTGGACATAAACTTCCTCCAGAGGTGGCGTCAACCATCAGTTCTCATCCATCTTGGATGCTTCTTTTACACTTGAACTATTCACAAAATCACAGGAAGTGACTGAATACAATCAGAGTCACAGGTTCTCACTGACAGGAAGTGAACATTAAGGTATTTCAGAGGTTAATATTCTCTCTGAGGGTAAACAATCCTCCTCTCCATCTCTATCTCTCTCTCCGTCTCTTCCTCAGCCTTTAATAACGTTCCTCCCTGCTGAACTTCCCGTGCTGAAGCCGTCACCTACACACCACATTCTGCAGCAGGCTGGCAGCTCTGAATATTTGTCATACTGACACCAACCCCTGATGCCCGCCGTCCGTCTGAGCTGGACAACAACACGCAGACAGAGACCCGAGCTGAAGGCTGGAGACCTCAGGGAGAGTTCATCTCACCTCCTCTGAGCCGTCGTTTAGAGTGCATTTTTAATTTCTCTGAGCTGTTTGGGATGAAAAGTTTTCTACTCACCCATATGCCGAGGGAGGCTCAGGTGAAGGTGAGTCCTCACATCACTTGCAGAGATCCAAGGGGAGAGGAGGTAGCAACACAACTCCACCTAATGGAGGCTGACGGCGCCCCAGATTCAAACGTCCAAAAACACATCATTGAAACCACAAAATATCTCCATACTGCTCGTCCATAGTGATCCAAGTGTCCTGAAGCCCCGACATAAAAAGTTGTTTGGAAAAACATGCACACGTGAGCGCGGTGCCCAGAGAGGCAGTTAGAGCTACAGGCTACAATGAGGCTAAAAACGGACGAGCAGTATGGAGATATTTTGTGGTTTCAATTATGTGTTTTTGGACGTTTGAATCTGGGGCGCCGTCAGCCTCCATTAGGTGGAGTTGTGTTGCTACCTCCTCTCCCCTTGGATCTCTGCAAGTGATGTGAGGACTCTAAAACTTCACCTGAGCCTCCCTCGGCATATGGCTGAGTAGATAATGGCTGAATTTTCATTTTTGGGTGCACTATCCCTTTAAGGCTTAATTTTCCCTTAGCAAAGAGATTTACTCAAAGTTGTCGCAGGGAATGTCTTAAAACATTCCCTTAGTTAAGGAAAAACATTAAGACATTCAGTGCATTAAAAGAGATTTCAGTTTCAGTGTGGACTGGTTGCAATCATGCATGTGATACCTGAGGTCTTTCATGCAACAGTTTAACTAACTTTAAGGGATTTCTTAAGTATAAAAATAATAATAACAATGCATTTTATTTACAGGCGCCTTTCAGAGCACTCGAGACACCTTACAAGACTCTTTAAAAAACAAGCAGCAATGTGTCCACAGATCATTCAGTAATATACAATAAAACTTAATAAAATGACTCGACAAAAATCATTGTAATAAATATTAAGTGTAAAAAAATTAAGTGTAAAAAGAGTATTTTAAGGAAACCTGACAGAGAAGACTAAAGAATATTGTGTTTTTTATGACAAGGCAGCCTTAACTCAGACATTGAGGGAAATCTTAAGGTGTTTTGTACACCTTAACGATATTTTTGTGCAGCAAGATGGTACTGATACAAGGACGCCGAGTATCCTTTTTTTTACTGTAAAAAATTATTAATATTTAAAGTACGAACATAACTTTCGGTGGCCGCCTAGAATAATAAAATCAATTAGTTTTTCAGTTCACTTGAAACATTTTGTTGCAGTAAAAATCTTTAAAGTGAGATGAGCAGACTGAAAACTTTATATCTAACTAGATAAAAAGATGTTGACAAGTTTTTCTTTTGGAACATAATTTAGAGTTAAAGAAAGGTAATAAATCACAATATATTTATCACAATACTCAGCATATCGCGACATCTTTAATATCGCAGTAATATTAGTATCTTGATACAGTAAGTAGGTTTTTTTTTAAAAATAAATTGATGTCCTCATGAGGACGCAGGTCGCAGGAAGTTAACAGACACACAGAGGATACAGAAGAAGAAGAAGGTCGGGAGCTGATATGTGAAGAAGAAGAAGAAGAAGAAGAAGAAGAAGGAGTGGGAGGTCTGGAGGATGAGTTGCTGGTTTGAACACCCCGCTGTGAGGAGTGGGACAGTGAGTCAGACTCTTGGTGGACGCTCAACATATTTCAGCCTCTCGCAGTCGAGCAGAGACAGATCGCTCTCACATCACTGCGACTGTCACATTAACTGTCTCATTAACCTCCAACTGAGCGTTTACTACATGATGAAGCTGTTTTACTGCTCTCAGACGATATTTAACTCACCAGAGGCTGTTTACAGCAGCGACACACGTCGTCTGATCATTTCCTTTGATAAAAGTACACTGTAAAAAATACGCTGAGGAGAGTAAATAACTAGTCATTATGGGATACGTGCAGGTACTTAGACTTTATAT
The DNA here is from genome assembly GCF_006386435.1 of Epinephelus moara. Classification (NCBI taxonomy): domain Eukaryota; kingdom Metazoa; phylum Chordata; class Actinopteri; order Perciformes; family Serranidae; genus Epinephelus; species Epinephelus moara. Next base: position 2,755,421 of record NC_065514.1, read on the forward strand.
TTCTACTCAACGACATCTCAGAGGGAAATACTGGACTTTTTACAGCACTACTTTTATCTCACAGCTTCAGTTGCCTGTTACTCTGCAGGTTTTACACAGAAACAAATAAAATATGATACTTGTTTTTATGAAGTAAACTATCCAACTGCATAAAACGTCTTTAAAATGAACCATCTTCAGTATTTAACGCTGCCTGCAGAGGTTCAGTCCTGCATCCAAACTTTTACATAAAAATACTAAAGTATCGTCAGCTAAGTGTAATTAAAGTGACAACATCAACATGCTGCTCACGTTTATCACTTTATACTCATATCATTTACAATCAGTACTTTTAATACTCAGAGTACATGTTGTTGGCAGTACTTCTCTACTTTGTCCAGCTGCTCACCGACATCTCTCAATGTTCACATTTAGCTGACCTTAGCGTGTGACATCACGTGATCAAAACTCAACGTCAGGACATCTACTGTCAGCGTCAACATGACGTAGGAAACTGACGACGGACGATGACGATAGTTTGTTGGTTTGAAGTTGTGTTTTTAAGTAACCTAAATCTCTTTCAAACGCCTCAACGTAATCTTGACGCAGAATAACAACGTTTAATTGTAAGTTACAGAGAACAAACCCAGCGTCTGCAAAAGTCATAACGTTAACTTTCACACAGCGTGAAATTCTAACATCGTTACACGTTTAAAATATCGTCAACGTGATTTTTATTCCAAACAAAATTTAACGCCTGTCCGATGTGAACATTCAATGTCTTTACGATGTCATATTAACGTCTGATGCCAGAATAATTATTTCACAGCATTATACTACAGCTACTGATGTGTACATATTAGTAATAATACTTCAAGACTTTAAAGGTACAGTGCGTCAGATTTAGGAGGTTTAGTACCATCTAGTGGTGAGGACTGCAGATTACAACCAGCTGAAACTAGTCATGGTTTGAATTCCTTCAGTGTTCTTTGTTCAGGAGGTTTTTTTGGCACATTTTTACTTTAATGACACCACAGCAAATTTGGGAAAGTTGGGGGATAACATGTAACAAAGGCCCTCAGGTTGGAATCAAACCTGCACCACTGCAAAAGGCTCAGTCTAAAAGGGGGCGCACACTCAGGTCCCGTTTATACGACAACGATTTAATCAGAAAACAGTAAACTTTAGTTGCGTTTTGGCCGATCGTTTACACGACAGCAGCGTTTGGGTGCCTGAAAACGCAACGTTTTGAAAACGGGTTCCAGAGTGCAATTTTTTTGGAAACGGCACCGTCTCCATTGTCATGTAAACTTGCAATATGCAGTTCCTCTGAAAACAGAGACTTTCGCACATGCTCATTACAGTTCCAGTCCTGAGGCATGCGTGAGAAAGACTCCCGAGCTCCGTTTGTGCTGCTTCTACAGCAAAGTGTAGATTTACTGTAGCAACTCCACCTCATCATCCGTCCAGATAAACGTTCCTGCGGTTGCCATTTTGTTTGTTTATACATCACCGCTCTGTAGAAGGAAGCGTCACACCGCCAACTACTGGCCTGGCATGTATACTGCAGCGTTTTTGGTTATTTTTGCGAATCCGTGTGCACGGCAATTGTTATCAAAATGTTGTTGTCTAAACGCGGAACTTCTTTCATAACAAAAATGAGAAACGATTCTGTTTTCAGTGGATTGTTTTCGTGTAAACATGTAAGGCAGAGGTCACCTCGTTGTTCAGGGAGTTTTTACCAGGAGCTGAATTATTCATCTCCAAAACAAACAGACCAGGTGATTTACACCAGGAAAAACACGAAATAAAGACGTTTCACATTTAAAAAAATCTGTGTTGTTCTGATGCCACACGTCGCAGAGGAGCTGCTAACTATGGTGGCTGACGTAAAAACACAAATGTCTCTATCCAGAGCCAGAGTTTGGTTTGTCCGTTCTGGGCTACTGTAGAAACATGGCAGTGCAACATGGTGACCTCTGTAGACGAGGACCTGCTCCCTGTGTAGATATAAACAGCTCATTCTGAAGTAATGAAAACACAACAATTCTTATTTTCAGGTGCTTAAACACTAAAGAAAACACACTGATCATATTATATTTCTGTCAATATATGGCCCTAAATCCTTCACACTGGACCTTTAACTTCAGTAAAATATAAAATATTTTATACACTGATGCATCAACAATCACCAGACATTTGATTTGTGTTGTTTTACGTAAACTTTGCTTTTAATACTTGTGCTTTTCTCCCCAAACAATTCTAAACGTGATTAATCTGAACAAAAATGTACTTTAAGTGTCAAAAAGTTTTTAAAAGAAAGGTGATCATGTTTTTAAAGAAGGATCTCTTTTTGTAAAGTAACCAGTGTTGCAGGGTAAAAACACTCCTGTACAAGGAAAAGTATCATTAGAAAAAGGTACATGATGCAGAAATGACTCATTTAACAGTTTTAACTGTTGAGCAGTTTAATCTGTAACAAAGCACCATTTTCATGTAAAAGTGCACATGTGGTATTAAAAAATGTAATTCAAGTATCAACAGTAGAGGTACATGATGTAAAGGGAGGTGTACAACACAGTAAAAATACTCTGTTACAAGTTACAGTCCTGCATTAATGTTGCACAAGTAGTCTGTGATTACTATGAACAAAACGTACTTAATAAAGTGATCGTCTACTGCTGTAAAATGATTCCTGTGAGAGTTGCTCCTGCTGTTACGTGTTTTAGTGACAGTTTATTTTACATTAGAGGCATCTGGCTGTTAGTGAGTCGAGCTGGAGCTCATTTTATCTTTCTTATAAACTGTCGGAGCCTTTATTCTGTAACAGAGGATCAAACCAGCTGATTATTTGTGTTGCACGAAAAATCTCAGTTTGTCATTTAGTTAACACTTTAATTTGTAATAGAGTATTCTCACAGTGGTGTATGGCTTGTTTTGGAAAATGTACCTTCTACTTTTAAACCTTAAAGTGCATTTTACTGATGACATGTACTTTTACCTCCTGAACAATGCTTTAGTCAGTCTTGGTCTTTGACTTGTAGTGGAGTATTTCCTGAAGGCATTTTCTGCAGTTTACCTTCACTTTTGATGTTGTGAGTAAACTGTGCTGATAATACTTGTGTACTTTTACTCAAGCAGTGCTTTCAGTGCAGGACTTTGACTTGTAACAGAGTATTTTTACAGTGGTCTGTCACTAGTTTTACATTATGTGCCTTTACTGTTGATACTTTAAGTTCATTTTGCTGATACTACATTGGTACTTTTACCTGTAACAATACTTTCAGCATTGTCACCCTGCAGTTCTTCTCTTCCAACACTGGTCACTTTCCAAACTGAGATTTGAAGCTGAGAGGTTTGATGCATTGTTACAGATTAAAATATCCGACAGTTTATACGACACATGAGACATTTTCTGCATTACTTTGATACTTTAAGGTACATTTTACTAATATCTACTTCTACCTCCTACACAGTGCTTTCAGTGCAGGACTCTGATTTGTAATTAACCATTTTTACAGTGTTACATGACAACTTTTGGATTATGTACCTTTACTTGTGATACGTTAAGTACATTTTGATCATAATAATAAGATACTTTTACTGCAGTAACATCAACAATGCAGGACTTTGACTTGTAACAGAGTATTTTTACAGTGGTCTGTCACTAGTTTTTCATTATGTGCCTTTACTGTTGATACTTTAAGTTCACTTTGCTGATACTACATTGGTACTTTTACCTGTAACAATCAGTGCAGGACTTTTACTTGTAATTAAAGTATTTTTACAGTGTTGTGTGAATACTTAAGGAAGCTGATAGTACATCAGTACTTTTACCTGTAAAAATACTTTCAATGCAGGACTTTCACTTGAGTATTTTTACAGAGTTGTACGACTACTTTAACATCAAGTACTTTTATTTTTGATACTTTAAGTTCATTTTGTTAACATTACATTGGTACTTTTACCTGTAACAATACTTTCAGTGCAGCACTCTGACTTGTGAAGGAGCATTGTCACCCTGCAGTTCGTCTCTTCCAACACTGGTCACTTTACAAACTGAGATTTGAAGCTGAGGTTTGATGTTTGTTACACATTAGTTTAAACAACACACCAGACATTTTCTGTTTGACGTTGATACTCTGAGATATAATATTTTTCATGCTACATCTGTATGTATGTACTCTCTGTACCTTCCAGTGCAGGACTTTGACCTGTAATTAAGTATTTTTAGTGCAGTGTTTGTTACTTTTCCTCCAGTAAATCATCTCTGCTAAGCTGTCTGACTCTGGACATGTTTCTTTATTTGGACTTTACTTTAGCTGCTGCTGCAGTGTGAAGTGTCTGAATGTTTGTGTCACATCTGTAAACCACAGCTGAACAGTCTCAACACACACACACACACACACACAGAGGTAAAGCATTAACCAGAGGACATGTCTCACATACAGCCTGCACTGTGTTTTAAGGTGGATTTTACCTGTGAGAGTCGGCGCACAGCTCTCTGGTAAATCCGGGGACGCGCAGTCAAAGCTGGAGGCAGCGGTTAGATCCGTCTGAATATTGTCCTCCAGTGAAGCTCATTAAAGAGCTGAACTTCCTGCAGCAGACGTGGAGCTCTCAGATTAACGCTTCACAGTGAGCTCATGTCTCGGTGTAACTCCACAGCTCCACAGCTCCGGGACACAAAACGTGGGAACCGCTGATCTCATTGACGGTATTGTCTCAATCTACAGTCCAGAGCAGAAACGCCTTCAGTGGGAGTTTCCTCCCACACACCAGTAACACACCAGTTCACCCCCCACTCCATTAATACCCCGGTGCCATCTATTCATTGACTCCATTTTCACAGTGGCGCAATCCGGCCTCACGCACGGACCTCCCTCCTCCTCCTCCTCCTCCTCCTCCCCCGCGCACGGACCTCCCTCCTCCTCCTCCTCCTCCTCCTCCCCCGGGAACAGTGTGCTCTCCTCCCCCCTCTGTCTTTGTTTCTCCTCCAGGAGCTGCAGGAGGAAACATTTCCTCTGCTTCAAACTCCTGCTGTGCCCGATCTGAGCACAGATTAACTATTGATCTGTATTTAATCATTACTCCCTGAGGTATGGAGGCACATTCATGCCAATATATGGAAGGTTGTAAATGACTCCTGGTGACAGGCAGAGTTTTTACATTTATAAAAATTCTGCATATAAAACCTACATATATTATATTTTCACTGGTGAATAGTAACTACACACATCAAGTAATAAAACTTTACATTTCTGCATCTCAGAGGAAAATGTTCTACTTTTTAAACTTCATTTGGTCCCTGAGGTTTTGTACGGGATTAAAAACTCATTCACAGTTCAATGTATAGAAACACATTAATGCCAAGAAAAACAAAAAGATAAAGGAAAGTTAAGAAAAATTACTCGTTAAAAGTTTTTACAATAAGGAAAATACTGTATGAAATATACACGTAAATATATTATTCTACTTTTCAGTGGTGGATAGTAGTTAAACACATTTAGCAAAACACAATGTACTTAAAGGGGAACTAATGTTTTTTTCAACCTGGGCCCTATCTTCAGATCTCCTTTTGTCTAAATGAGTGATAGGATGTTCAATATGTGACATGTCTCCAGTATGAAGCTAGGGCTGACCTGCCTGCAGCCCGTGAGCGCGCGCTATATTAAATAATAGGGCACTCAGACAGCGTCAAACAACGTCAAAATACGTCCACTAAAAGTGCATTTTTTTCACACAGATAGGCTCGGATTGTTAGTATAATTATCTGACAACATAACGGAAAGGAGAAATGAACGTGTGTGTTTACCTTTAGCTGGATTCAGACATGTTCCTCTGCCTGTTGCTGCTCCCTCTCTCTCCTCATCCGCTCTTCAGTTTCAATGAGCTCTGCGTCTGTGTACGTTCGTGTACTCTGTGTTCAAATAAATACGGGCGCTCATCAAATTCAAATGGCTCATCCAGATCCAGTTGGTCAAAATCGGGTCAAAATTCGGACATGTTTGTTGTGCACTAAAATGATCTGAAAGCTTGCAGACGCACAGTCTAAATACCAAATATAATCAACACATGAATTAAAATGTATTATCATAGATGAAGCAGCATCTCGTTACAGAAATCATGACCTGGTTACTCAATATAATCCACAGACCTTCTTGTGAGCAGGTTCATGAAGGAACTATTTTCTTTCTACCGAACTACATCCGCCAAGCGAATCACTGCGCAGTAGGACGAGAGGCTCATGACATCACAAGATATAAACGCTATTGGCGTCCTCCTCGGCTGAGCTGTAACGTTAGCTAGCTCAGTGGTGCTAGGTGAGTTAGCAGTAGATGCTTTCTTCTGTTTTACTTGAGTATTAATACTTTTACCTAAACAAAGTTCTTCCTCCACCACTGATCTATTTGAATTCTTACTTTAGATCCTGTCACACAAATGTAGTGCAGAAAAAGGACAATATTTCCCTCTGAGGAGAAGTATAAAGTAGTGGAAGATGGAAATACTCAAGTAAATTACCACAGACTTGTACTTAAGTACAGTACTCGAGTAATTTGTGACGTAATAAATAGTTACTCATAAAAGCTACAGAGATGAATGATGAAGCTGAAGTCAGTCTGTGGGCGGAAAACATGAGGAGAAAGTTTCTGTATCACTTTCCTGTGATCATAATCAGCTGTTTAGACGAACCCTGGTTACATCACCACCCAGCACACACACACACACACACACACACACACACACACACACACACACACACGCACACAGATGGACTCCATTGTGGATTCATTGGCAGATTGGCATAATGTGTGTTTGAGAGTGTCAGGCTGTGAACAATGGCCATGAGTGTTTCTCTGCGGGTGTTTGTGAGTGCACAGCAGAGCTCAGCGCCCAGACAGAGAGCGTATTGTGTGATCCGTCCCACCACACACACACTTCTGCACGGCTGATCTTTCATTCGGCTGAATATCCAGTAAGTGTACAAATGCTGCGAGAGTCTCGTACGCCCACAAACATTACAGAATGTCATGCTCTGAGACATTTGGCCTCTGAGTGACGAAGGAATCATGGAAAACAGTCATCCTTCAGAGGAGTCGATGTTTCTGTGCCCATTAGATTATAATATGTCCTCTGTGAGAGTGATGTTTGTGGCCTGATGGTGGCGCTAGATGAAAGGTCAGGAGGTCACTGTATTCCTTAAGAATGATCTTCTGAGGACAACGGTTTGTCAGCCAGATTAATAAAGTTGTTACTGTACGTTTCTGCAAAGGATAACGTTGGCATTTTTCAGCCTGGACCATATTTCCTCGTGTAAATTGGTCAAAGAGACTCATGGGAACAACTGTTTTTGAAATTGGTCCAGTAGTGAGGGAGCCGGCAGCTGCACAAAGAGCTGTAATGGAAGCACAAGGGGCAATTAAACATTGTCACTGTATGTCCATTATAAGAGGTTATCATTGATATTTTTGATTTTTGATTATAAGTGTCTGAAGTGTCTGTTTAACTTTCATTTGACCCAGTCTGTTTGTTATTGTCTCCTTCTGAAACATCATGAGATGTCACTTGCTGCATTGTGGGAGCCCGGTCTCACTCCGAAGTTGTCGAAATCCAGCGTTTGGGCAGTGACCTGCGGCGTCAGAAACCAACGGAAAAAAGCGGCCTTAAACTTGGCATGATACGCAGGCGCCTGGTGGCATCAGGGGGAAACGTGCCAGGACAAGGACGAAGGCTAAAGGTGCGGACACACCAAACTGACATCAAAGAACTAGCAGCGACAAAAGCCAACTGTTGCGTCGCCTCACGTCGCCCTGTGTCAGTTGCATTTGAACACACTACACGGACTACATCCGACGGCCAAGTAGCACGTACGTTCTGCGCCTGCGTGAGAGAGAGCGGAGTGAGAGAGTGGTACATCCTGTCAGCCGAGGGGTTTCCTATCTGTGCAGCCGAGCACCGCAGCACCTCCACGGACTATTACATCCAGACGGTCCCGGTGTTTCCTCCGCAGGCTCCACTTCACTCAGCTGCCCGATAAACCCGCTGCTTCTTCCCACTTTAACCTGAATAACAAACCAGGGCTCGGTGCTCCGGTTGGATCCAAACGGAGAGCCGGGGCTAGCTCAGAGACTAGCGGAGGCTAACTGGCTGTGCTTCCCTCCGGTCATGCTGCGGCTAACGCTCCGCTAGCCGCTCCCAGCTAGCTCCGGTTTGTTATTCAGGTTAAAGTGTGAAGAAGCAGCGGGTCTGTGGGGCAGCTGAGTGAAGTGGAGCCTGAGGAGGAAGCACCGGTTAGCCCCGGTTTCACTACAGGCAGATTCACTCGCTACAGGGGCGAGGAAATAAAACCTGAACAGCCAATCAGAGTGATCTCTCTCACCGACAAGCTCCGCCACCGATTCAACATGCTCAATCAGCTGAAAAGCCGCAGACGCCGACGCCAAAGTGCCGATGGTGTGGGATGCACCGCAAAAACTAGGCCGACAGACGCTCACCGACGGCCCGACTTTGGTCGATGGCCGACCGTCGGCGTGGTGTGTCAGGGCCTTAAGGCGACGAAGGGCGGGGGTGGATGGGTCCAACAAATACTGACTTTCACCCGAGAGAGCGGTGTTTGCGTACTGTAAGATTTTAAAGCCAAACTCTGTTCTTTTTCCAAAATCTAACCACAGCAAAAAATACAGTTTTTATACAGAGACATCACCGTGTTGAAAAGCAGTTGTATTTTGCTGAGCTATCGCTGCGTTTCCTGCCAGGATAGTGCCAAGAAAAGCTGGTATTTTAAGCCAAAACATGAACTTTTCTGAACCATAACCAAGTGTTTTCTGTGTCTAAATCCAACCACATTAACCACAGTCTTGTTGAAATGTGAAGTTTCAACATATCGGCTACATAATGAAGTACAAATGTAATGTATTTGTGGTTTGTAGGAACGTACAAAGCCTACATACTGAATCTTTTCTGGCGATTGGGTTACCACTAGCTGTGTTCAAAACCGTCCTCTCACTCACTCACTATTCCCTATTTCGTGTTTACTATATAGTGCACTACATGGGGAACGACTGAACGAGATTTCAGACACTAACTGAAATTTTCTGAACGTCGTTGCGCCAGTAGCTGCGCTGCATACTCCTGTGACGCAAGTGGACGTGCCGAGCATCATGTAAACAAACCGAGCGCTTTGAGGATGATCGAACTGTATGGTGGTTGTACTTTTTGTCAATAAATTGTTGAAATGTCAATGGTGTGGACGTTTGGTTTTGTCAGCTACGGCTGTGTGTCTGCATTGTGAGCTGTAATAGCCCACGATAGTGCACGAGCTACAAGCTACCTGGCTCGTGCGAGCTAAGTGGCTATTGTTAGCTCGTGAGCTAACGTTACCGGCTAGCATCCTATTCGTTTCTTTTCTTTTTGTGTATTAAAATAATGATTCCAGTGATTGTTTGGATGCTGCTGACCCAAGTCCTGTTCCTCAGGCAAAGACGGAGGTGAAGGCAAACGTATCTTAGGCGTTTAAGGCGCCTTTTGTTGATTCGCCAACATCAACTGGTAATTAGCCTAAAAAAATCTAAGCTAACATGCTAGCGGATATAAGCAAGCTATTGGCTTGTTGCGCCTTTCTTCTTCTCCTCTGGCAAAAGACGGCCGCATTGCATTGTGGTATACGGGAGTAAAATGTAGGGTACATAATTTTTTCACTCACATTTGCTGTGCATTGTGGGTATTTTATAGTCCACTGTATAGTGAATGAAATTAACCGCGGAGAATTCGAACAACACTACAAAATGGCGAACACACTATATAGTGCACTATATCCGTGATAGGGAGCGATTTTGAACACAGCTACTGTCTCTATCCATCCATCCATTCTCATCCACTTATCCAGGGCCGGGTCTCGGGGCCAGCAGGCTGAGCAAAGCATCCCAGATGTCCCTCTCCCCCTCTCCGCTTTCCAGCTCCTCCTGGAGGACTCTGAGGTGTTCCCAGACCAGATGAGATATGTAATCCCTCCAGTGTGTTCTGGGTCTGCCCCGGGGCCTCCTACCAGTGGGACGTGCTCGAAACATCTCAAGCAGGAGGCGCCCAGGAGGATCCTGATCAGATGTTGAACCACCTCACATGAAGGAGCAGCGGCTCTACTCCGAGCTCCCTCCAGACGTCTGACTCCTCCCCCTATCTCTAAGGCTGAGCCCAGACACCCTACAGAGGAAACTCATTTCGGCCGCTTGTATCTGTGATCTCATTCTTTCAGTCACTACCCAGAGCTCATGACCATAGGTGAGGGTTGGGACGGAGATGGACCAGGAAATTGAAAGCTTCAACTTCCTCTTCACCACGACAGTCCAGCACAGCGCCCACATCACTGCAGATGCCGCACCAAACCGCAGATTTGTCGATCTCACGCTCCATTCTACCCTCACTCATGAACAAGACCCCAAGATACTCGCAGACTGGTGGAGGTCCACTGTCCATGGACAAAGACAAAAAGGCAGCCATGTTGGAAAGGCCTGTGGCAGCCTATAAATAAAGGTTTGTGGAGACTTCATGTTGGGTTAATGAATGCTGGAGAAAAACAGGAAATAACAGTCCGTGCTTCCCCTCACAGTTCATCCATCACACTAGTGGACCTGTTCACATGTTATACCTCAGCTAACGAGCCTCAGAGATGCAGTTTGTTCAGCGTGGTGGATTATTAAGTATTTTAGATCCATAATTCAGACAGAATGTGTCTCTTTAAGTTACCCTTCTTTACAGAATATAATAAAGTTTTTCGAATCTCTCCACTGTTGTCCAACAAGGACGTAAAATTCCCTGAATAACATTAAAAGTTAAAGAAGCAAAAGTTTCTTCCTTCACCGAGCAGGAAAGATTTTTGTATCTGTGACTCACTCACACTGTAAATCTGTATTTGACCTCCATCTTCAGATCCTGAGCGGTTCTTCATTAACCAACAGCTGAACAGTGACATTATTTCCTGTGTGTTTCTAACAGGTGCAGAGGAACGGCTACATTAAGACCTCTAAAACTGCAACACACTGTAACCACAAAGATACACAGACAATAAATCCTGTTCAGAAGCACAGTGACACTTCACAACCCACAATTCAACAGGAACCAAACCCACATCCTCAGACTCGTGGACCGCAGCACATTTTCATCCTCCACAGAACGGTTTATTAACGTCCACAGGCATTAACAGACGCATAAAGTCCAAGAAAAATATTGATTCTGCTTCATGTGTTCCCTTCGTGCTAAAAATAACATTTTCACTGAAGATTTCACTGAAACTCGCCTCATTCATAAATCTCAGGGTCCAGCTGACACATCACAAACAGTGTGGTCTTTTCTGGGTTTTACAGATGGAAACGTTCACTCAGCTGTTTGTGAGAAGCAGTGGTGTGAGTTAAAGCAGCGAGTGCTGATCAAAATAATAACTGAAAGGGTTGGTTTTGATTTTTTGAAGTGGGGTTGTTTGAGGTATTTCTCCATAGTCAGTGTGATATTGTCACTGCTTTACCTCACCATCAGAGAGCTCTTTCCAACTGAAGGGGAACTGAAGTCATTATCTCACTCTCTTTAATCCACCAGACTCCACTGACAGAAACAGTCATTTTACCTCACAGAACACAGGAGCTGCTGGTCTACGGCTGCCTCCATGTTTGTTTGTGTTATTGTGTGACTTTAGGACCTAAATTAACATGGCGTCCGCAGCAGAACATTGCTTTGCTTCTGTGTCTGTTACCAGGTTAGAAGAATAAAGCTAATTTGGAAAATCGATGACAAACAACTCTCAAAGATGGTTTAGTTGGCAGGCGAGGTGTTTATCTGTAGCAGCGTCATCACACAGAAACCAACCTAGTCTCGCTCAAACTTCCTAGGAAGAGATCCATTTGAAGTGTTTTTCAAAAAATTCAAAATGGTGGAAAATCTATATAAGCGGAAGTTATGGGTTCTTGAGGCAAATGTGTTCCTCATGAGGAGAGGCATCTCTGTGCAAAGTTTCATGTCTCTACCACATACGGGGCATGAGATATGCCCATTCAAAGTTTGACATTTCAATGGGTTGCTATAGCGCCCCCCTTTGGCCAATTGATGTAATATTGCTTCATTCACATCCTCCCATGACCCTCTACCACTGTGCCAAATTTCACATGGATTGACCAAGTCAGTGAGGAGAAAAACATGGAACACACACACACACAGTTTACGTCATTATATAGTAAGATGGTGCTTGGTGGTGTCAGGGGGAAACGCGACGGGACAAGTATGAAAGTTAGGGCGGCAAAAGTCCAAGTAGGGTGGGTTAGAGGGGTGGATGGGTCCAACAAACACCGACCTTTAGCCGGGAGAGCGGTGTTCACGTCCCTTAAGATTATAAAGCCAAACCCTGTTCTTTTTCCCAAACCCCACCACATGCTTTAGTTGTTGAAGGAAATACATCAATTTGCGGTGTTGTACTGACGTGGTGCTCTTATTTTGAAAGAGACTGTATCAAACTGTACATTTCCTGTGAAAACAGAAGTGTATTTTGAAAACAGACAATGCATGTAACAGGCTGAAGTTGACACGGCGTCCCAGAACGTCAACAACCAACACACCCAGGGTACCTTGGACGTCATATGTGGACGTGGAAAGTCCATGACCAAACGTGGACATGTGACGAGGTCACAGTGAGGATGTGTTGAAAGAACACGACTGAGAAGCTGCAGACTGATATACAATCATCTAAACAACAAATAATAATAATAATGTAGCCGCCTTTGAAACAGTGTATATGCACATAAAATATTATCAGACAAAATTCTCATTAAGCTGAAATTATTTCTCCATTTCAACACTAATTATTGAGTCAACCCCACAGAGTGTCTGTCTCACATCTCATCAACTAACAGCCAGACTGATGATGAAATCCAGTATGTTTAATCAACCCTTAATAAGTGCGTTGTATGTTTCTGCAAACCCCATATATGTTACATTTGTACGTTACTATGTCATGAATATGTTAAACTTCATGTTTCAACAACACTGGTTAACATGGTTAGATTTAGGCACAAAATCCACTTGGTTAGGGTTCAGAAAAGATCATGTTTGGCTTAAAATACCAGCATTTTGTGGCACTATTCCTGCAGAAAAAAACAACAATTTTTCGATAACAACAACCACTTGTTGCAGCTCTATCTGGGCAAGAAATGCAACCACAGGTTGCAACAAAATACCAGCGTTTTGCTCCTAAAAGCTGCTGGAAACACAGCTGTGACTCTCTAAATCACGTCCAGTTTAGTTGTTTGTTTTACACTAACACAGCAGGAAATGCAGCGACAGGTCATTAAAATACACCCACGTACCCATGAGCTATAACCGTAGCTCCACTTACCTGGCTATGGTTCGGAAAAGATCACATTTGGCTTAAAATACGTGGTTTAAGGGGAACAATCGCGGCAGGAAACGCCACAATGTCTCGTTAATAACCGACTGCTTTTTATGGCACTATTATGGCAGGAAATGTAGCAATGTCTTGGTAGCAGCAGCCCCCTTTTATGGCACCATCGCTCTAGGAAACGCAGGATTATCTCAATAAAACAGATGATTTTTGTAGCACTGTCCAATCAGGAGACACAGTGATGTCACCTTAGAAACGCTGATATGATTCGTATAAAACGTACAAACATATTCATGCTTTGCAGAAACATATAACGCCAACACTTCCATCTGACGACTGCTCTGACACTGGATGTGTACGGTAAATACATTGCATGTGTCTGAGTGCATGTGGCGGTGTCTAAACTGGGTCTCAGTCAAAACAAACAGGACAGACAGAACACGCAGTGCAGCACATTATATTGTTCTGTGGGCTGTAGGTCTGTTTGTCCACATGTGAGGAAATACTCAGATCTTTTACTCAAGAAGAAGTGGAAATACCACAGTCTGAAAATACTCCACTACAAGTCAGAGTATGTATCAGCAAAATGTTCCTAAAGTAGTCAAAGAATGTGTGATGCAGTAAAATGTTCTTGGATTAATATCACTGCTGCATTCAAGCGTGTCATTTTACTACAGAGAGTCGAGCACAGGTACTGTGATCTGTGTAATGTGTGTGACTCTGAGCTGATGATCCTGCGTCGTCTCCCAGCAGAGCAGAGTTATATTATTTTGGACATTCCCTGTAAGAGCGTGGAGCAGATGTCTGTGAGCTCAGCAGCAGCCCCGGCCCCAGCCCTGCACTAACCACTAACCCTGTTAAACCACACAGCCAGACCAGTCTGGACCCACCCAGACCTGGAGCCGGAGCCAAACCCCAGACTCTGGACAGAGCGGAGCGGCGCGGAGCCAGGACGTACCAGGCCAGTAAAAAAACACATTCCTCTTCACCAAACTCGTCCTCAGGAGTTTTCCTGCACTCCTGCAGCGTTCAGAGACAAACACAGGTGCTCTTCTCATCAGAGTCCTCCAACAAACACTCGTCCAAACAGAAGTTTGAAACAGCTTCACAGGAAGAAGAGAAGGAGAAGAGGGAGATACAACCCATAAAGTTTAAGTTATAAAATCAAGAGAAAGCCAAAGAAAACAAATGAGTTTTAAAGATGTGACTGTTTTCTGCACTCAGACTCCTCCCAGAGAACAACTAGTCTTTCTCTAGTCATGGTGGCGAAGATTCAGGTCATCCAGGTCATAATAGTGCGACAGACCCTTTTACTGTTAGTAAACAGTATGATGTTTTTAGTGGGCGGGGCTTAGCTGGAGGCAAAACAATTCTCCACAGACATTAGCAAGCGCTAGCTAACAAGTTGTGTTGTCTTGTTTTAGACGATGGAGGAAGATGATGTGAGTGGTACGTTCAGAAACACTCATTGTGAGTGTGGGAGCGCACTCTGACACAAACTGGAGCGTTGATAAATTGGGAGCGCTGTCTGAATGTAGCGTTGGGTTATCCAGAGCAGCGCACTCTCAGAGTGGCAGAGCGCACTCTGGACACTCTGTCTGTGGAGACGGAGCAGCAGAGCGCCGAGCGGAGTGATTAACTTAAAGGGATAGTGCACCCAAAATGAAAATTCAGCCATTATCTACTCACCCATATGCCGAGGGAGGCTCAGGTGAAGTTTTAGAGTCTTCATATCACTTGCGGAGATCCAAGGGGAGAGGAGGTAGCATGTTCTTCATATCACTTGCGGAGATCCAAGGGGAGAGGAGGTAGCATGTTCACGTGCTTTCGCTGGTCACACATGAGCGCGGTGCCCAGAGAGGCAGTCAGAGCTACAGGCTACAATGAGGCTAAAAACAGAGTTCAAATGAGGTTTTTCCAAACAACTTTTTATGTCGGGGCTTCAGGACACTTGGATCACTACGGACGAGCAGTATGGAGATATTTTGTGGATTCAATTATGTGTTTTTGGACATTTGAATCTGGGGCGTCGTCAGCCTCCATTAGGTGGAGTTGTGTTGCTACCTCCTCTCCCCTTGGATCTCTGCAAGTGATGTGAGGACTCTAACACTTCACCTGAGCCTCCCTCGGCATATGGGTGAGTAGATAATGGCTGCATTTTCATGTTTGGGTGCACTATCCCTTCATGATGGCCTTTTTACAGACTGCCAACAAAATGTTCAGTATCTGTCTTCCCTTAACACAGTTCAGTGCAAGTACAATACCATGCATGATCTAGGTATAGCCCAGACTAGTCAAAATTGTACAATTTCAGGACAAAGCCAAAACACACAGGTATGATCCACATTTATTGAACGGCATCTTCTCCAACATGGCTGACTGTATCGAAACTTTCTAGCGTCTCAGTTCAGTCCCTGATCCTGTTCATCGCTCTCTCTCTCTCTCTCTCAGTCACTCCTGGAAAGTCTGAAGTGTTTCAGCAGTTTAGTGTTTAGGGTTTTTTCCAGGTCCACTCCAGCTGTGGAAAGCCCAAAAACCATTTATGCAAATTAAAGCTGCACTGACCTCGACGGCCGAGCCACATGAGTTCAGTCACGCCCTCCCGTCCTCTCTGGGTCTCTGTCAGCATAGCGTGCTGCTCAGCGGGGACGTCCTGAAGGCTTTCTGAGGTTCAGAGAGGAGAGTGTGTAATTTAACGTGGATGCTGAGCTCGTCTCTAATGACAGAGTCCTGCTGCAGGGCCGGGCTGTGTGATAACGCACAGTAATGCTACATGTGTGTGACTGATAGTGTGTATTTACAGACGCGTCTTAAATCAAGTGGAGAGAGTTTTAAAGCTGTCAGGGTGATAACGCTGTGTGTGGTCGTTATCTGCCTGTAATTCAGCTGTGAACGTGTGTCTGCGTGCACACATGTTTGTGTGTGCGGTTCTTTCGAGGAGCATCTCCTCCTGAGGTCACGGAGGCTGCAGCCACAGGCAGATTGTTGTGGAGCTGGTTTTTGGTTCTTGGGTGGGACAAAGACTCCATCTAAATGTTTCCATCCTGTCTGTCACACTGACGCTGCCAAGGACAGTTTACAGATCCTTTACTTAGAGCTCCAGTGTGAAGAGTTCAGCTGCATCTACTGGTATATGATACTCACAAATCAAACACTGGTTTTAGTTTTGCAACCTTAGTGCTAGATCCTACCAAATCCCACACACTGGACCTTTCATGTAGGTTAGGCTGCTGTCAGACCTAGAGTCGTCTCCTTTGGTCTGAATCAGGGACTCATGTTGTTCCAAAGTTGTATAATTGTTATTAAGACATTGCTGCAATTGTTTTCACCACAAACCAACCGCACCAGAGTTCGTTTGTAACCGGACTGAGACCACCACTTCAAGAAGGTCTCTGTCCGGTTGTTTTGGTGTGTTCACACCTGCCCAAATGAACCACACTGAGGGGCAAACCAACTGGAGTTTGATTGAACCGAACCAAACAGGGCAGGTGTGAGAGCACCCTAAGTCTTCTTACACTGAGTTGTTTATATCTACATAGAGAGCAGGTCCTCCACCACAGCGACACATTCTCACCACCAACTCGTCACATATCGCCGTTTGGTAGTCGACTTTCACGTCCACATATGACATGCTAGGCATTCTGGGTGCGTCTGTGGTCAATTCTCCAGGACAGCGTGTCAGTTTATGCCTGTTTATGCGTCATGTCTTCAGAAAATGAACTTCTATTTAGACAGGAAATGTACAGTTTCTGCTTGTTAGATAAAAACAGTCTTTTTTTAAAAGTAAACTCACAACATCAGTAAAATACTTCGTATTTATGTTTATTTCCACGTGGTTAGGTTTAGACAAAAACATAATTGTTTGGCTCTACATTCAAACAGGAAACAAACACTGGCCTCCTGGGTGAAAGTCCGCTGTTGTTGGACCCATCTACCTTCCCTCTTACCCGCCCTATTGAGACTTTCCAGCTCCTTAAATTATGTTGTTGTCTTGTGACATTTCAGACTGAAGCTGTCTGGTGGCGTATCATACTGCTGCCTGTTTTTCATCGGTGTCCGACACATGAATCGATGAGCAAGCGGCGGTATTTGACAACTTCGTAATGAGAACATGTTGTCCACAGAGTCTGCAGCTCTGCAGTAGCAGTCGACAGATTACAGCTCACAATTTGCACTTGACTGTTTCTGCTGGCTACTGAAACATCCTGGTGCAGAATATTTACTATTTACCAGCCTGTCACTCATGCAGCATTTGAAGACAATTACAAGCACGGCCTTTCTTGGCTTTCAATGTCCGACAGTCCACCACATTTCAATGAAAATGAAACATAGATTTCGTCATAGTTTTTGGTATCAAGATTAATTTTTAGCGAGTCATCGTCTCGTTTTCGTCATGGAAAAAGGTTGTTGATGAAAAATTTTCCTCATAGTTTTCATCAATGAAATTAAAACTGGACTAGAGTGCAAACACTTGACAATGACTTTGTTCCACCTCTGCTAATTTACATTCATTTATTTTCACTTTTCTTTAATTTATGTTTTTTGTAAAAAAAAAGAAAAAAAAAAAAAAGGGTATTTTTTCTATTCCCTATTCGACTATGGATTCATCACCCTCCTTAAATCATACCTTATCAATGCTAATCGCCAAAGACTTAATACATTTATATTCTTATGTGCACATGTTGATGAATTTTCTTTTTACTTTAAGAGAAGTGAGAAGTTTAGAGAGGAAATGTCTCTTCGGATGAACTGATAGCAAATCATTTCATCTGTAACAAGGAGGAGACAACGGTGCCGACTTGGGTTAAACACTGGGGGGACGAAAATTGTTTCTTTAGGAGAGGAAGAGACCTCTGAGGATAATTCAGCTCCTGCTAAAAACCTTCTGAACAACGAACACTGAAGGAATTCAAACCAGGAGAAGTTTCAGCTGATTGTAATCTGCAGTCCTCACCGCTAGACGGCAGTGAACCCCCAAAATCTCACACATGGAACCTTTTACTTATTTTCCAACATGGTTGCCAACAGTGGGGAGTGATTTCTGTTCATAATACAGATGTTGAGTTTATGAAAGATCCAACTGCAGCTTTAAATTCACTAATGTGACATCAGCTCCCCAACAGCCCAAATTCAGTTCAGTGCACAAACTGCAGAGAGACGTTTTGTGACAGTAAGCAGAAAGTGTGTGAAACTCAAAGTCAGACTTGTGCAGATCTCCGAAAGTCAAACAAACACACACACACACACACACACACACACACACGCAGCCTCCTCCCTCCATGAAGAAAGAGAGTTTGAGACAGACACACCGCAAGCTCAGGAATGTGGAGTTTACATGGGCAGCTTTATTTGGCCTGAAGAAAATGTTCCCTCATTGAGCTCAGAAAGCCACATCCCACACACACACACACACACACACACACACACACACACATCCACACCCACCCACATAAAGAATCTAGCTTTAAAAACACCCACGCAAAAAGTAAAATAAAGTTCCATCTGTTATTAACATTTACTGTTTCTCTTTAAGTGTCATCACTGGTTGTGGAGAGCTGAGCAGAGAGCATGCTGGGAGTGTCGAGAGTCTGCAGGTATCTGATCAGCTACAGAAGAAACCCTGAAGCCTCTTCACGGGGACTGAGCAGTTACTTATAATGTGCTGCGCACATGAAGGCAGGCTGAATGGATTTATGGACGTATGGCGTCATCACAACAAATCATCACAGTGTCAGCCTGCGACCTGGCAGAGAGACGCTGTCCTCATAAACTCAGGAGTGGACGGATCGAGCTGCACAGTCACTGGTATGAAATAGAGTTGTAGTTTGCACCATGTAAAGAGGTGTTAGAGGGGATCACTTTCAAACACTTGTGAGATTCACAAGAGACACATTTAAACTAGAACAACCACCTCGCAGCTGAAAGCCTTCACTAACCAATTACAGTTTACATCCATGTCTGTGCAGACTGTTGCTGCAAAGAAGCTACATGGATGGACATGGATGCTTCACAGATGTTTTACCCCCGACAGCGCAGAAGATCTGTACAATCAGCACAGTTTCAAGGTGGACACCCAAGATTAGTCAGTACGTTTCCAGTCACAGTGAATTGGAGCTACAGCTACAGCTTGACTCCTGTCCTTGTCCCAGTATACAAGCACGGGAGGGGAATCCATTTATTGAGCCAAGTATGTGCGACTCCTCTACGATAGGTGGAGATATGCCCCCTTTCAGCTTGTTAGTATTGGACCTTTTTCCTGTTGACCTATTACGTCACAGACCAAACAATGGGCAAACAAGTTAGCTACGGTTAGCTAGCAGCTAACTGGTACCATGGTGGACAACTTTACAGCTCTGTACATTTGGTCCGTCCAAAAAGTCACGGCTCTGGATGTAGATCTACCAAACTCTAGACTTTCACCAACAGATATTTAAACAACTTGAACAGTCTCTTTGTAGTCCACTAGAAGTGCTTTAGCACGACTTGTCACATTCACTCGTTCACAGACACACTCATACACTGGTGACTCACCACACAAGGACCGAGTTGAGGTTCAGTACGTTTCTGAGGGGTACTTCAACATGCAGACTGGAGGAGCTGGGGATCGAAGAAACAGTGTTCTGATTAGTGGCTCTACCTCCTGATCCAAAGCTGCCTGTATGCGACATGTGACACATGATGTTAAATTATAAACATACATATTTTAAGCTAAACCATGATGTTTGTTTCTCAACCTAACCACATGGTTTTGTTGTTTAAACCTGAGGATATAAACCTAAAAATGAAGTTACACTTAAGCTGACTGTTTTGAAAAGAGACTGAAGGCATTTAACTGAACATAACCTGTGAAAACGTGAGTTTATTTTGAAAAGACATGATGTAATGAGCGTAAAATGACAGGCTGTCTCTGAGGGTCCAAACCTGACACAGGAGGGGTATCTAGAGCATCATAGTTTGAGGTGTAGGTCCACTGACCAAGCATCAGTATTTGACGAGTTGGGAGTGAGAACGTGTTCACTTCACTTCACTTTATTAATTTGTCCCTTGGAGGGCGATTTGGTTTGCAGCAGACAGATTCAACACATACAGTCAACAGTCACATTTAGACATAAAACATACAATGTGTGAGCAGTGAATTACGTGTTGGGAAGGTGCACATCTTTACCGAGAGATCCAGATAGAATCTGACACCGAAGCACTCAATTAGCTTACTTTCATCTGCCCGTTATTTCAACAAACAGCTACCTCAAGACTTGATACATACAGGGCTGATTAAAATGATGTCACTGAGGCTACAAAAATCCCTTACCTCAGAAATAACAGCAAGCTTCAACCAGGAACCAGGCAGGCAGAACAGGCAAACTTCAGGCAGAGGATCATGAATCTGCAGGTGATGGGGGTCGGCAGGTAGAAACAAAGGCTGGAAAGCTGGGCGAATGCAAACTGGACACTGTGGCCAAGTGTGGGTGAGAAAATGGGCTGGTATATATATATACTGCCAGACTAATGGCTGAAATGAAGAACGGGTGAGCAGGTGGGCGGGAAGCTCAGGTAAATAAAGGGGTTACTACAGGGCAGATGGGAGGGGCTGAAGGACACTACAGGTAAGATTATTTTGTCCCCTCATATACAAGAAGTATCAGAATATATGAGGATGAACCCCTCCACCCTCTGTGACCTTGTTGTCTGCCATCGACCACCCTCGTGTTGTGGAGTGAAATAAAAACTCTAGCAGGGCTTTAATGTTGTTATTTATATAAAGTCAGTGGTTTCCTCTCCAATAATAACACATCTGGTCGTATTAATAAAACAGACAGTGTCAGAGATGATGGTTCCAGTGATGTCAGTGGAAAAGACGTGACGGTGACTCACACATTTATTCATGTGAGCTCATATCTGAGTGGGCTGCTGTCATTACAGCACCAAGACAGATGTGGATGGACGAGGTTTAAACAGCTGACAGTGAGTAAGCCTCGTTAGTTTAATTTGTTTTTAGGTCAATAAGTGTGCGCGGAGTGGGAGAGATGAAGATGAAACTCATTGGAGACTTCTTTCCCTGGACCCGGACATGAACATATTTCCCATGTAGGACCACAACAACGTGTCTTTATGTCTATGTTTATGCCAGCTCGGAAACCTTACTGGTCTCAAAGCAGCTGGTCTGATTCCATTCATGCAGTCTTGTCGCTGTATGTTCCTGGTCTCAGGTTGAATGTGGCGTTCCACAGGGATCAATACTTAGACTACTTTTGTTCTGCATGTAGATGCTTGGTCACATCTTCAGAAAAACATATAATCATAAATGATCATTTCTATGCTGGCGACACACGAATATACCTTCCTGTCACAGCTTGTGAAACTAGACGACTCCATTACAGGGCAGGGATGACGTCACTGAGCTGAGAGGGCTGATTTGCACCAAGCTTCCACACCCATCAATTGTAATTCACATTTTTCCTGATAACAGACTGTCAAGTGTACTTCTTGAGAATGTCGGGCAAAGGACAAAACACAACGCCGTCTGAAAAAGCAAACCAACCACAAAGAAATCTGAGGAACTAAGGTGATTCAGAGGTGCAAGATGGCCGCTCAGGTGACTGTGGTTAGTCATTGCAGCTAGCTGGTGAAGTTACCGAGAGCGTCGGCAGGATTACTGAGGAGAGGCTAGCCAAATTTGCAAATGCACTGAAAATTATGACAACCCGGGTGGACAGCAAAACTTAAAGACTGGACGAAGCTGAACACCGAGTGTCCACAATGGTGGATTTATTAGCTGCTACGGTAAACAAGCTCCAGGAGACTGAAATGAAGTTGCACACACTCACTGAAAAAGTGGTTAATATTGAGAGAAGAACAAAACGGGAGAATATCAGGATTGCTGGCCTGAAGAGAGGATATTATATAATATATCTTATATATTATAGTTTTTATCTTAGATGGATTTCAAACAGGTTCATGTAAACAACAATCTCCTGCAGCCATTACGGGACAATATTGTGGCATCACCTTGCATTTTCGCCGTCTTTTGGACTGCTTGTAGCATAACATAATGACGTCATCACATACAGAGATTATGATGGCATGAAAGACAGATGTCTTAGCTTTCTGTTGCAAAACAATGAATGATCTAGCTTTAATACTTTTTTATTTTAGATTGATTTAAACAGGCTCATGTAAACAACAATACCCCCGCCCCTAACCTGTGTAACGGCAGCAACAGAAAGTTTGCTGATCTAGCAGGGAGTCAGGGCTGTCTGGTCTTCAGAGCTTGGGTTTGCACTGGCTGGATTCAGGTTGCTGTGGCTGCTGACTTGTTGATCATCTCCAAACCTGCTGCTCACTGG
The DNA here is from genome assembly GCF_006386435.1 of Epinephelus moara. Taxonomy (NCBI): domain Eukaryota; kingdom Metazoa; phylum Chordata; class Actinopteri; order Perciformes; family Serranidae; genus Epinephelus; species Epinephelus moara. Next base: position 2,778,125 of record NC_065514.1, read on the forward strand.
CACCTCCATCTGGCAAGGTGGTCTGTAGCGGCGGGGAGTGAGGCGGAGGACACACTTTGATTCGAGTGCTCCAGCTAATGTTAGCTACATAAACAAAAACTGAAGCTGTGAGCTTTTAGCACCGGTTAGCAGAGGGCTGATCTATTAGCAACATTTTCTCCCCATCTCCAAAACGCTTTGCAGACACTGACACGTGTTTTATTCAGTTTATTGTCAGATTCTCTTTGATCGGTCCATCTTCCGCTTTTGGGTTGCTTCACAGTGTGTTGTCAGTGCTGGACATTTCTCTGAAGGATTCCCTGTCACTGAATCAGACATTTACTGTCTGAAGGGACATGCACGCACATTTGCATCTGTAGAACAATCAATATGAACGCCCTCTCTCTGAAATTGGCCAAAGTCTCCTGTTACCTCTCTCTCTCTTAGCAACAGCCTACAGGCTCCAGTCCGTAGTTGAGAACAAGCTGTCTAATTAACGTTCATTTTAGTTTGGCTTGTTATTAGCTGCCAACTAGCTTCTAGCGGTCTGGACCACTCTGCAGACAGACGGATGGCGAGGCGTTCACCAACAATGGCTTTATTGCAGTCTTCACCGCAAAACAACAAACAAGGCCCTGAGCTTATCTTGATACTTAATTCTGCCAATCATCACTCTTTGCCGCCGGCCGTCTTCATCATGACACCCTGAGACAGCTGCTTGCCTCCATACACACACTGAAGTACACATTACACCCTCACAAGTTACCGACAAGGCTGCTGCCCTTGAAGGGTAAAAGGGTGAGCCGGTAACAGTCCCGTCACAGGTTCGATTTTCTAAAGCCTGAACACAGAGCCAAGAGGAGGAGCAGGAGTCTGGTTTTCTCTCAGACCACTTGATTTACAACACTCTCAAAGTCCATTATGGGATTATGGGACACCAAAATGAACCTGCCTACCCCAGCTTTCAGCATTTTTCACTTAATTACTTAATTGTTATGAAATATTCCTGTGAAGTGGTTTTAAATCAGTGCAGGTGAGGGTCTCTACTCGTGATGACTGTTCCTCCCTGCAATGCTAAAGCAGGTTTCCGCCCTCTCTGTGACTCATCCCGACACCACAGGAAACATTTTTGTGGTTTTCCAGGAGCTGATGAACCAACACTGCTGATAATCCCAGGTAAGTCTGAGCAAAGCTAAAGACAAGCTGAAACCTACAAAAAGACAAACCACACATAAAGATTGTTTCCACCAGGGAACGAGCATAAACCCTTACGAGTGAGTAAATACACTTTTAGCCAAATGTTTGTGGACATGTTTGACCCAGGTTGTGTATTTTGCTGGTTTGGAGCTTCCTATAGAAAGATCCTCTGTCCCCGCAGTACAAACAGCAGTCTGCATACACCGCAGGGTCTGCTGTTGACCAAACTGTAACGAGCACACTCAGCCCTATCAGGTGTGCAGAGACCAGCCACTTCAACATAAATACTTCCTGCCCACAGTCAGGCATTTTATTCCTTTCTTAAGAGCCAGGAACTCAGTGGAGTCTGACCAAACACGAAGTGAAGCAACTCTGCAGGGCTCAGAAACACACCCACCAGTTTCCTATAACGCCCAGTGAGTAAAGCATGGGGGAGGGTTGTGTTGGCAGCTGTCAGGATGTTTTATACCCGCCAGGCCACCACATGACTGATACTGGGTACATTAAAAACCATGACATGATGTCAGAGCCGCAAAATATGACATCAGTCTACATTTCAGATGAACCAGCGATGACGGGAAAAAGTCCACAGGTGAAATTTGTACTGATCAAAACTGTGATTATACACAGCAAACATAAAGTGAAGGTACTTTGTCTTTAAATTTGTAATAACTGATTTTATGTCCATCTGTTTTAAGTTGTGAACTCAACACTGACATATCATCACCTCACAAAGATGATATGGTGAACGAACATCCATCCATTTTCAACTGCTTATCTGAAGCTGAGTCCCAGGGGCAGCAGGCCAAGCAAAGCACCCCAGACGTCCCTCTCCCCAGCAACACTTTCCAGCTCCTCCTGGAGGACCCCGAGGTGTCCAGTGTGTTCTGGGTCTGCCCCGGGGCCTCCTACCAGTGGGACGTGCCCAGAACACCTCTAACAGGAGGCGCCCAGGAGGATCCTGATCAGATGTTGAACCACCTCAACTGATGCCTTTCGATGTGAAGGAGCAGCGGCTCTACTCCGGGCTCCCTTCAAACATCCAAGCTCCTCCCCCTATCTCTAAGGCTGAGCCCAGACACCCTACAGAGGAAACTCATTTCAGCCGCTTGTATCCACAACCTCATTCTTTTCATCACTACCCAGAGCTCATGACCATAGGTGAGGGTTGAGACGTAGATGCACCAGTAAACCGAAAGCTTTGCCTTCCAGCTCAGCTCCCTCTTCACCATGATGGTCCAGCGCAGCGCCTGCATCACTGCAGACGCTGCACCAAACCACAGATCCATCTCACGCTTCATTCTACCCTCACTTGTGAACAAGACCCCGAGATACTTGAACTTCCTCACTTGAGGCAGAAACTCTCTCCAAACCCAGAACGAACAATCCACCGGTTTCTGGCAGAGCACCATGGCCTCAGATTTGGAGGTGCTGACTCTCATCCCGACCGCCTCACACTCAGTTGCAAGCCGCCCCAGGTCATGCTGGAGGTCACAGTGTGATGAAGCCAACAGAACCACATCATCTGCAAAAAGAGACGCAATTCTAAACCGGACCGGACCAGTTTGGTGATTTTGCATTTTTTTTTCCCATTAATTGAGCCAAGAACCATAAGATCACAACTTTTTAGCTAGCAACAATGCAATGTTTAATTTGAAGAAAAAGCAGCTTCTTAAACAAATTATTATTATTTGGATATGATGCCCTGTAATGCCCTTATTGATTAAAGTCAGTTTAAATTCTTTTTGAATAGATAAACTTGACTTTACCAAACCAGGATTAATTTTTATTGGTGCAACAAAGCTCTGCTTAATTTTAAATCTGGATTTAATCATTTTAAACCTGGTTTAACTGAACTCTGATTGGAACTAATCTTAGATTATGATGTGATCATTTCTATGTCTGCAGGTTAGGGTGTAAATAAGCAAATGTTTGTGAACAAATCGACCATAAAGACAAACTGTTAGAAGGAACACGTCAGCGTTGTGTTCACAGCTTCTTTTGGCCCAAAAATCTTTTGATGCAGCTTTAAGGAGCTGAATTCTCTCAGCGTTCTTGATGTGACAGATGACAAACACTGGACTATGAATGGACCAGTTGCCCACTGGTGTTGTCTCTTAACAAAACCACAAACCACCAATCAAGCCCCTCCACCCACAGCCTCGTTTCCCTGCTGTAAACACACCGCCACATGATGCTGCAGCGGTCGGATGGAGGACTGAGTGGAGGGAACTCAGCAGCTCCATCAGGTTCCTGCAGCACAGAACTCAGGTTGACCGTGCTGTTTACATGTTGCTGTGTTTACACTCACGCCTCGATGCATGAGGACATAAATAAACCACAGATGTAAACTGTAACTGCAGCCAAATCAACATCTGCAAACAAGACGCCAGAGGGTCGGAGGGGTCGGGGCCCGGATCTGGAGGTTTGGCCTGAAGCCCGACACGATGCTTTCTATCAACAGCACAGAGCGGAAGAGTGCGGCCACGTTAAGGACAAGTCTGATGTTTTGTTTTACCTCAACATGAATAGAGTCAGACTCACAGTCAGTGTTTCTCTGAAGGGCTCATTCATAATCAATGTCAGATACTGAGATGGAGACAGAGCCTTCTGTCCGTACTCTGCCTTCAACTCATCTGTATTTGTGCACATTTTCTGAAAGCTTACGCCTCGTTTCCACTTACGTGTGACTGGCGTCCGTAGATCCGTAAATATACGGATGATGCCTCTAGTGTCCAATGCAAGGAAGTGCATTTCTTTACACATGGATAGAAACCTAATAGAAACTACCTGCAGCCCTGGGGGAGGGGCTAATTTTGTCCATTTTTTGCCATCCAGTAGTTTGGAATATTAGCTTGGAACATTAACGGGACAAAAACAGGACCTGCCAGGTACGTAGCATCAGTTTGTGATAACTGCTACCATGGTGGACAACTTCACAGCTCTGTACATTTGGTCCGTCCAAAAAGTCACGGCTCTGGATGTAGATTTCTCCATGTTGTTACCGGCTTCTTCTTCTCTTACACATTTAATGCTATTGGACTTCCGGGTCAAAGCCCGGGGCGGAAACTGTGGAGCATACTCAGAGCGCCTCGGCCAGTTTGGGTCTGATTGACTGTATACATGCAGGAGTCACATGATCTGGGTGTGTTAGTCCCACTGTGAGAAATTCACTTTAGGACCATTTCACTCACACTAACGTACATGGATTTTAAACGTGTGGTTTTAGTGACACAATTAATTGATTTTATCTAATGTCATTACAAACATACTGACTAGTGCACTGGGTGACTTGTTCCATCCCTCTGGCCACCAACGTCATTGAACATTAGTCCCTTTTACGCTGCCTGTTCAAGATTGGAATATCGTGCTATCATGCCGTCTCACTGTGCTGTATTTAAGGTGCAACTGAAGCATGTAGTAACGGAGTTGTCTCGCCTCTGAGCTGGGGGAGGAGGTAGTAACAGCACCGAAACGATGTGTGTATAAACAGGACATGGACAGAACAAGTGTGATGTTTTGATGATTTTGATGTTATGTGTGCAACCCACTGAGGTAGATTTCAAAAGTAGCAGTTAGCAGCTAACTCAAAGAAGAAGAACAGCGGCCGAAAATGTCAGCAAATAGGGAAAACAAAGATGTCCAGAAGCTCCTTACCCTCCGAGCAGAGGACGAGATCAGCCGCCATATAACAGGGACGCTAAATGATTGTTATTGACATGTGATGCCATTGTTATTTCTTAATAAAGAGACGTGTTGTAAGTCACACTAGAGGCCGACGCTGTTGGGCTACATGTCACGCCTCTTTTGCTTCCAGGATGTCGGCATGTTGTCTAAAAATCACACACTGGAGCGACGTGATGCTGCTGTCTTTTGGTTCGGTGTAAAAATGCAAAGGCAACATAAAGACGGGACTTTGTCGCAGCTCTGTAGCGCCATCTCTGGGTAAAAAGAGCTACAGATATTTGGCTGAATGTAGGTTGTGACGTGAGATGACCAAAATTCAGTGTCAACATGTGAAGCCAATGTCACTTTGACGTAGACTACTGTTGACGGATGATGTAAATGTTGTTTTGACATGTATGTGGGTTCTCGGGGGTGTTACTGACGCCTACTGGTCAACATGTGTATTGTGCTGAATAGACAGTATGCAGCGTTTATGTTGTTTGTATTCTGCCAGGAGCTGCTGACGAGAGCCAGACACGGATAAAAAGATGCTGGTAGATGAAGATTAATAAAAGGACATTAAAGGACTGCAACAGCTCCTAAATGTCTGTCAGAAGGCGCCCACGGTATGTGACTGACAGCCTGTATTATTCACTTCATTTTATTTTTTCATGGTGTTTGCTGGTGAGAAGATCTGCTGTGGCCAAGAAGAGAATAAATACCGGTCACACATCAGTCGGAGCGTGGCTGATCTGTACCAGAAGACAACTTTCGAAGCAGTTATAGATGACGCTGATATTTTGTTGGTTTTAAGTTGCGTGGTTAATAAAACCAAAACCCAACGTCTTCCAAACGTCATCTGAACGTAGAATAACGTGTTGTCATGCACAGAGAACAAAAACGTCATAATGTTGACGTTCACACAATGTGGAATTCTAACATTATTAGACATTTAAAACCTATTTCAACTCGATTTTTATTCCAACCAAAATATGACGCATGTCTGACGTGTTTTTGCCGTGAGGTGAACACACACACTGTAACTTTTTTAAACTCTAACAAACAACCCCGTCCTGCTGCCACAAAGATTCACTACAGCTCTAAATGTGTCTCAATCCGCCACTGAAAATAGTCCCCAACAAAGTCTCTATTTCCTCCAGTTTGTTTGATAAAACTATGGTGAACAGCTGTTTGAGGAAATCACTGATCAAACTGTAGATTTGTGTTTTTTAAGTCAGACTTTTACTTGCAGTATTTTTACACTGTGGTATGACTGGTTTTACATAAGTGCGTCTGCCTGAGTGTTGTAATCATGCTCATGTTGGGATGGAAACACTTCCATCTGTCAGTGAAGAAGTCAGTGACACTGAGACAATGCTGCCCTCTGCTGGTACACACAGGTACAACATCCAGCAGACATCTATGGCAGGAGTCTGAAAGTGAGATGGAGCAGGGATCGCCTACTCGTGGATGGACTACTGAATGGGCCTAATGGGGCACAGGCCCAGGGGCCAACAGTGTCAGGGGGACCCCAGGCCCTCATCTGTGAAACGTCTCTCAGATTAACACAAACTGACCAGAAAGAGGTTCAAAATGAGAACAAACAGATGCAAAGGAACTGTAAAAACTAGATAAATAAAATAACTATAAAAGCGGACAAAACAACCATGCTCCTAGGTGCTGGGGCCCTTTGCATGTTTATACCCAGGACCCACTGTCTCATGTCCTTACTAAGTATATAAAGATGGAGTTGCATGTTAAACATTATGAAAACCAGCCTAAAGTGCCATGTTCAAACCAAGCAGCAGCTTCCAGGGCTGAAAAATGAAGCCAACGCAGAGGTGCCAAAAACTGCAGTTCCTCTAACGTCCACTTGAGGCTGGCTCCAGTGAGTCAGTCCCTATAGACCCCCATGTTAAAACTGTACAGCAGAAGTAAACGTGTTTACAGCCTGGTCCAAAAACAGTTTTGTTCTCTGTAGCTAATTTCAACATTCATGACACTCATGAGCCCCAAGCTCTCACCCAAACATGGTCATGTCTGGCTCTAAAAAACCAAGATGGCGACCCCGATGCCAAATTAAAGGCATCAAAACAGAAGTCCATGAACTGATGGGTAACTCTGAGGATCTACTGTTTAAGATCCATGCTCTATGGAACGCCATGTAAGTAAACATTAAATAAATAAATACGGATATCAAATAAATCCTGAAATAAATAAATTGGCAATAAATATATAAATGAGTCAAAGTAGTCCAATAAACAGACTTTTTTAAAAGACGTTTTTCTTTTTTTAAACATAATTCCACATTTATTTTTTTTAAGTATTTTTTTTTAAATATCTAACTACGCTGACTATTTATTTATATTTGCATTTTTATATATATTTATTTAATGTCCCTTACAGTCGCTCTGATGTGAAAATTAATTGTTCTCCATTAACGGTTACTCTCTTCATGTTTTGCAAGTGTCAGAATCTGTTGATGTGAATAAACACGACACAAAATACAAAAGAAGAGAAGAAGAAAGTTTTAGGAAAAACATTTATTGAACATGATAAAGTCACCACAGCACAGTAGAGAGGACGGTTCAGGTTTAGCACCTCGGTGGTTTCACATTTCACACCAGTTAACACGTAATGTGCGTTGACTCTTAACTTAAAGACAACACACACACACACACACACAGTATGTGAACGCCACCGTTCAGTAGGGTCTGACATTAACTAAAATACACACGTCCTGTTGGCACGCCGAACATCATGTGTAAAAACAGCAGTTTAATGAGTCACCATCACGACCACACACAAAATATTAATTTCTATGATCTTCTAATAAACATCTGACTCACAGGTTTATTTAATGCAGATCAGCTGTGCGTTAGTCAGTCACGCTACAGCAGGAAATGGCACTTCACAATAAAATAAATAAAAGCTCTGTGCCCAAAATTCACTGTGAAATAAAGTGTGTTTTTTACAAGCTTGACACGTTAGCGAGACACTCAGAGTGGACCTGTGACTTCCAGCTGGGAACCACTGGATTAAAATACCTCTTACGGTGCGGAGAAGCTGCTGGAAACTGTGGACAGATGACAGTCAGCTCATGTACTGCGTCACGTCACAAACGTTGATACGATACATATGAAACGTACAAATAGAACATTTTAATGGTTTGCAGAAATGTACAGCGGCGACATTTTCTTGTGGTGACTGAGCCGTTCCCTCGCCGGCAGCAGGCGCTGATATGATGAAGGAAATTAACAAGTTTCAAAATGTAAAAAATGAACCACGGAGAGTGTTTCTATGAAAACAAAATAATATTTAACAAAACTTTAACATTTATTTGAAACTTATTCGAGCCACAAAAAAAAGGCATTTCAAAAAATTACAAAACAAACAATCAGAAACTAAACTGGTCCCTTTGTGACAACGTCTCTCCGTCATCTCACCACAGTCAACTTTAATATTTGCTGCTCGCTGCAGTTATAAAAGAGATTTTTAGCTTGAAGCTGAAGAAGCATTCAGTGTTTCAGACGTTTCAGTGTTTCACTGATTCCATATTTAAACAAGGCTCATCAGAGAAGTGATGAGTGTCAGAAACTTGTGTTGAACAGAGATTATTTTTATAAACAATCTAAAACTACATTCAGAAGCGCGTCACTAACTTCCTGGTTAATGTACAAAACCCTTTCCTGTCGTCGCTGTGCACTCAGACATGTTTGTGACTCTGTTACACACGACGCTTCGACCTCTGCAGACAAACAGACGTGCAGAAAATCGAAGCAGTTTGACACTTGATGGCGTTTGGTTCAGAGCGAAAAACAAAGTTTGGCATTCACTGGTCGTCATCAGAGAGGAGTGTGTGCAGAGAGCACACTGCTGACAAGTGTGTTTCATGATCCAGAAAATAAAAACAAGATTAATAAGGGCGCTCACTAGCTCACCTCAGAGAGCGGACACCCTGTGTACGAAGGCTGTGTCCTCGCCAACGATTCCCCCTTCCTACCCAGAGGCGGCACTAACTGAGGCATCTCAAATGCCGCCGCACGCAATTGGATAGCACGATGGCCAATCAGAGCAAAAACAAGGTGACATATTCATTGCACTAAGCCCCATTTGCCGTTTGCCGACCAGTGGGGCTAACTGATATATTATGCTTTTGACGTATCCCGTCGGCAAAAACGTCCTTCCTGGAAGCGAAGGCGTCTAGGGCAGTCTTCTGTTCCTCTCTCAAGGAAAAAGATAAGTGTAGTTGGCTTAGTGTTTCTTCCAAGCTAAATTGAATGGACGTGGTCCTTCAGCAGCTGCCATCTTGGCTGTTTACTTTTCAATTCCTACGGTGCAGCGCTGTCCTCATCATGTTACGCCCGCCCAGAGCCCGCCTCTGTCCAATAGACTGACCTGATTGGTCCGATGGCGATTCAGGGGGCTCTGCTCGTCGGGGGCAGATCCCTGTACAGTGCAAATTCGAATTCATCTGGATTTCCAGGTTAGTGTGGACTGCCCCTAATTAGGGTCCGAGCAGCTAAGCTGCCAGGACACTGTTGTAATCCTAGGTATTCTTCTTCTTCTTAGGAAATCATACTTCCCATGGGTGAAAACTCACCAAACTTTGCACAAAGGTCCAGTCTCATGCCAGATATCCTCAGCTGTAAACTCAAGCCAATAGTCCTGATGGTGGCGCTACAGCAAGCGTCTAAAGTTCAAAACTTTGAAAATTCATAACAAATCAACCATACGTGCTACAACTTCACAACTTTCATCAAACTGTAGCCCCAATACTGAAGAAACTTTTGTACATTTAAACCTATTAAAAATTATGAAGTTCATCACTCTGTTTTTTTCAAAAACTGTAAAACTTCTTAAACCTATCTCCTCCCACAATTTTTGCTCAATTGACACCAAACTTGCTACAGAGCATCTTCAGACTGTCCTACAAAAACTATGTTTCTCAGATTTTTGATTTATCAAAAATTGAGCCTACAGTGCATCAAAATGTTTGACTGTAAACGGTACTGTAAACATATACATGCAAATTCTTGCTAAATAAATCTTCAATGTTCATGAAAAAAATGACAAAATTCTAGAGTCATGGTAGATGATGTGTGGCAAATTTCAGAATTTTATCTCAAAAACTGAATTTTTGACAGCATTTTGAATTTTGCTCTAATGTGAACAATTGGAGTCAATGTAAAAATGGCAATTTTAAACATCAGTTTTTCACTTATGGAGCAAATCAATCATTGTTACAAACAAATTACCAACATCTCCATGCTGTCTAGATGCAATATGTGTATTTTCAGATTTTTGTCTTAATAACTGAATTTTTTACAGTGGTTTCAAATCTGCCTTTCCATGCACGGATGGCTGCTTTCCTACACAACAGTGAATGGCTTACTCAGTTTGTGAAGCCACTGTTGAGTTGCTACTTGCCAATTAGCTCAGAGCGGTAGATGACCGTCTTAGGTTCCAGAGGTTGCTCAGAATTGCCTAAAAATGCCCGGACCCGACCCATCGCTGCGCAGCAGCTATAATTAAACTTGATTTCTAACCTAAGAGCCGATCTCCAGAGATGTGACACCACAGAAAGTATCTTTTTGACCACTGTCTTTACAATGACGGGACTGTGGGTTGTTTGAGACACAGCAACAGAGTTCTCTTACATCCGTGGTGGGGAGAGGAGTCGAGCTGCTATAGGAGCAGAGAAGAAGAGCAGCAGAGAGTGAGTGGGGCGAATAACGCATGTAATTAGGGGGGCGGCGAGGTTGGAAATAGGACAGTGGTGTTAAGTGCCGTGGGGTGGCGTGTCCAGGAGCGCCAACGTGCTCTGCTGTCTTGAAAATAAGGGCCGTGTTTTTTGACGCACGTGATTTGCCTGCGGTGTGTTTTGGCCTTAAAGGGATAGTGCACCCAAAAATGAAAATTCAACCATTATCTACTCACCCATATGCCGAGGGAGGCTCAGGTGAAGTTTTAGAGTCCTCACATCACTTGCAGAGATCCAAGGGGAGAGGAGGTAGCAACACAACTGCACACAAGACCAGCGAAAGCACATGAACACACATGAAGGCGGTGCCCATGTCTCACGGTCTTGCGCAAGCGCACACACGTAAGTGCAGTGCACAGAGAGTTCAAATGAGGTTTTTCCAAACAACTTTTTATGTCGGGGCTTCAGGACACTTGGATCACTACGGACGAGCAGTATGGAGATATTTTGTGGTTTCAATTATGTGTTTTTGGACGTTTGAATCTGGGGCGCCGTCATTTCATTTTTGGGTGCACTATCCCTTTAACAAAAGCAGAAATGCCGGAAAAATAATTTTTGAAAAAAAGAATAAACAACAATAAAAAAGACAAGATTAATAAATGTGTACAACAATTTGTGAGAAAATTATGTTTACACGAACAGATACGACTCCTGACTGGCCTCAGGCGACACCATGAGATCGTTCAAAACCATATTTGTTTGTGAACCCACAATTCACTCGCACTTCGTCTCGTTTGTTGGATCATGAAACACACTCGTCAGCTCCTCTCCGCTGGGAGTGTATGTGGTGATTTAAAGCACGATGTGGAGGACTCAAGGTGGTGTTTTTGTTTTACCGCACACTCTGAGACATGTGCAGTGGAGTCAGCATCTCCTCGAAGATGGCGCCCTTCACATTGGAGCCTCTCAGGTTCGCCTCCTGAAGGTCACATCCTGACAGGTCACAGTTCTGGTACAAACATACAACACCTGAATGTATCACGGATTTACAGTGTGTCTCACAGTTGCAGGTTCAGTGTGTGTGTGTGTGTGTGTGTGTGTGTGTGTGTGTGTGTGTGTGTGTAGATGTGTGCGCTCACCTCCAGGTCGGTCCCCGCCAGCGTCGCTCCTCTCAGGTTACAGTTCTTCAGTTTGGCGTTTTTCAGCGTGGCGACCCTCAGGTTGATCCCCGTCATCTGGCTCCCCTCCATGTCCACACCCTTCAGGTTGGCTCCTGCACACACACACACACAGACACACACATGTATGAGTTCAGTAAACACCTCACCTGCTCAGGTGTGTGTGAGGAGCACGTGTGATTGGCTGCTTCACCCTCCAGGTTGGCTTTGATTCCTGCAGGATCTTCAAAGTTACAGCCTCTCAGTGACGCTCCCTCAGCGTTGGTGCACAGCATCTTCACACCCTGAAGGTTGGCTGCCTAACACACACACACACACACACACACACACACACACACACACACACACCATGAACATGTGACTATCAAGTGAACTTCCTCAGTAAAAGCTGAATGAATGCGTCTCCATCATGTGACAGGATCAAAACCAGACTGACGACAGCAGTGAATATTGACTGACATAAACGTGTTATTTTGACAGCCTTAATTTTAATATAACACCTGCTGCAAACAGCTAACAGCAAACAGCTAACAGCTAACAGCTAACAGCTAACCAGCTCTGCTCCTGCTGATGTCAACACAGATCTGCTGTTCACATCATCAGGGAAACAACAAGGTGCGTCCTCTGACACATTATGGTGAGTTTACTGCGTTCTTTCATCTCAAAAGGCGTCACAGGAAAGATCTCTGTGTCCCAAACACCCTTGTCCCGGGACAATGGGACGCCGGCTGCTACAAGCCAGCTCATCACACAGCAGTGAGATCACAGTCCTGTTTTGTTCTGAAAATGTGGGCGTGCAGCCTCGTTCTGTGGACGATAAACCAGGTGCAGACTTCCATCTGTGTCACCGCTGATGAGGAAATACAGCGAGTGCTGGACGGAGCAGTGAGTGACAACAACCCCGCCCACATTTAAGAGGACTCGTTTAAGACTGGACGTGTCTGACTGTGGAAGAAGAAGACAGCACTCACATCGAGACAGGCCATGGACAGGTCTGCTCTCTCCAGGTTGGCCCCGCTCAGGTTGGCGTGGGTCAGGTTGGCTCCTCTCAGGTTGGCCATCTTGAAGTTGATGTAGCGCAGATCCAGCCGAGACAGATCTGCCCCGGTGAAGTTCAGACCCTGACGGACCACAGACACACAGAGTATCAGAGGGACTGTGTTCATGTCTACAGTGTATGAATGTGTGTGTGTCTCCGTCTACCTGACACCGCAGCTCTGACTTGGTCGTCGTCGCCAGCAGGTACCTGATGAACTCCTTGCGGCTCAGAGGCGAGTGGTCATCAGGAGGCTGAGAGGACTGAAGAGGAGACACACATGTGGAGGTCACACCACTGAACACACACTTCACTCTGCTACATGTCTGCTGTACACACCTTTATGAGCGTCTCCAGCTGCTCGGCCAGCTGTTCGATACCAAAGAATCGAGCCTCTTCCAGAACACCTGCAGTGGAGACACTGACGATAAGGAAGTCCTGTCACCTACATGTGTTAACATATGTGTGTGCGTGTGTGTGTGTGCTGTACCCAGAGGGTTGATGCCTTCGTTGATGATGAGCTGTCCGTGTCTCAGATAATTCAGGATGGGTTCAAAGTAGTCCGGACTGCGGTCTATCAGGTACGCCCCCTGAGAGTCCTGCTTGTTCCCCCACACGTCTGCATGCAGTCACATCAGACATCGTATAACAGGAAGTCAGATAAAGACGTCAAAGATTTGTGTTTAAGATAAAATGTGACGTCACCTTTGTCTCTGAACATGTGGGCCAACATGCTCTCTGGCTCCTTGCTGACCAGCGTGCTCCTGGAGAACACAGAGAAACAGTTCACACTGAATCTACACAGTTCAGCGAGGCAGCTGAGCTCCACTCACACACTGACGCACAATGTGTCTGCAGGTTGTTACTCAAACTATAAACATGTCTACACCTTGCAAACAAACATGTAAAACTGAATAAATAAATTAAATATTGCAGGACAAAAAAAAAATCAATAAACAAACAGTACAAAACAACAAAATAAACACCAGGGACAATATTAATAACAACAATATATTTTTTTTAAAGATATTTTTTGGGCGTTTCAGCCTTTAATTGACAGGACAGCTTAAGCGTGAAAGGGGGGTCTTCATCTCCACACATCCCGACTAAGGTCTCTGCTTTAAGGGGTTCCAAAACACCCGAGCAGCGTGGACTCTAAAAGGAAACCTGCTCACTCACAGGCCTCGATGTCTCAGTCCTGACGGTCATATATACCTGGTGGTGGTGAAGCAGCGTCCACCGACGTTGAGCGTCAGCCAATCAGTGTGAGTCTGATCCTTCTCAGGGCCTGGGAGGTCGTCCTGAGGGTCTGAACACAGGTGAAGGTGAATGGATGACATGTTTCTAGTCTTTTGATCAGTACGTGTCACACACACACATTCACTCACACACACACACACACACACACACACAGTGGTGGAACAGCCATCAGGAGCAATTTGGGGTTCAGTGTCTTGCCCAAGGAAACTTGGACATGTGGACCAGAGGAGCAGGGGATCGAGCAGCCGATCTCTGAGCCACAGCCGACAGGATTTCATTGACTAAAACATTTTGAATTTTCCTCCACTAAAACTATGAAGGATAAAAATGACTAAAATGTGACTAAAATAAGCATTTTTGTCTCAAGAGTCAGTGAAAATGACCACTGATCTGAACTTAGTTTCTCTGCCTCAGACTTACCTTCGATTGAATCTCCCTCTGATACGTAGAGCACGTCATCATCTCTGCAGACACACATACACACAGCATGTTGTGATGCGCAGTAAGGGACTGTTTGTTATTGTTATTGTATTCTGTATTTTTTTACTGGTGATGTTTATTTCAAAACACATGGTTAATATTTAAAAAAATTAGACAAATTTACACCATTTATCAGCCAAAAACTGTAAAAACAGAAAGTATTGTTGGATTTTTAAATTTCTGACAGTCCTTGGACACATCACGTGTGACGAACACTTCCATCAGGAAAAAAAAACACACGACCAAATCTGAGTTTAAATTAGTGATATTTAATCAAATTGGAAAAAGGGGCTTTTTTTTAAACTCCAGGATTTTCAGCTTTTAACTTTCAGACATCAAAAGGTCAGTTTTAAAAATCTAATCACTAAAAACACAAATATAGAGCCTATAATTAAACAGACACAGCAAGCTGCTTATCATGAATCTACTAGTCAACTGTTTGCAGCAGAGGTGTCAAACTCACAGCCCAGTATGATCTCAGGTGGGCTGGACCAGTTAAACCACTGCAGAATAACCTGTAAATAACAAAGCCTTCATGTTTGTCCCTGTGTTTTAGTGTGAAGAATACATTCCAGGGTTTTCCCTGGGTTTTTTCAAGACCAAGGTGGCAAAGGCTTGTGGCGGGGGGCATCTTGACAGCTGTACTTTTAGATACGCCCCCCCCTCTATTAAATATGAAAGGAGGCCCCCACATGCTTGAGCTTCACACTGCTGACCTGTATCATCAGAACAGACATGTCCTGTGATTTTCAGCCTTCTATGATTATATTTACCCTTTACAGCAGGCACATCCTGACAGCTGAGAATATTACTGTCAGGTATTGTCCCCCCTCTATTAAATATGAAAGGAGGCTGAAAATCACAGGACATGTTTGTTCTGATGATACAAGTCAGCGCTCCTGAAATGTGTGTTTCTCTTCTATAATACACATTCTACATCTCGGAGGCGACATCTTTCCACATACGGGCTTCCTTCGCCTTTCAAACGGGGCAGAGCTCCGTGGGAAACAGTTTGAGAGACACAGCCCGAGGGGGAACCGGGATCTGTCGCAACACCGGAGGGAGAAGCAGGTCCGTGGAGCTGAATCCGCACCGTTACAGCGTCGCTTTGGGTTGTGAGCACGCATGATGCGCATCTACATTGAAAGTACTGGATATGTGCACGCAAAAGACGCTACATCTGAACGCCCCCCATGCACTCACACACACTAACCCCCAAATTCCACTAGATGCACGTTGGTCGCGTCTGCGCTTCAGAACGGCAGCTGAGCCGATACGTTTCAATTCTAGTCAATGTGTGTGTTTCCACCGGCTGCAGCTGTGCTGCGATCCGGCTCCATCACAGCTGCGGCGCTCCGGAGCCCTCCGCAACAGATACGCAGGACTTCTATTTTTGCCGGACGCCGGAGCACAACGCAGCAATTCAGCACGGAGCAGATCGTGCGGGGCAGGAAGTCGAGCACAGAAACAAAATAAAACATCCGGTTAATTTTCAAAATAAAATACACAGTGTTCACGGTGGATCATATTTCCCTGCACTACACCTTGAAAACTATGTAATGGGCGGAGGCAGGCCTGAAGCAAAGAGCGTGGATACCAAGAGGGGAAGCTCCGTTGAATTTTTGCCAACAGCCACTAGGGGCGCTAACGCCATTTTGGACTGTTGCGCCCAGACAACATGCCAGATGTCAAGAAGAGAGGAGAAAAAAAGTAAAAGAAAACAGTGTAGTGCAATTAACTGCAACAACTATCAGTGGAACACCCCGCACCTGGCCTTCCACCATTTCCCGAAGGATCCCGACAGGTAAGAACTCCTGAGGTGTAAGTTTAACCCCTGAGGTATTTTAATATCAATTTAATATGCCAGTTTTGGAGGGAAGATAACACTTATAGAAGATTAACTTAATTACTCCTTCAAAATCACCCCATAAGCCAATCTACCAAAAAAAAAAAATACATATGTATATATATACACACACATATATACATATATATATATATAT
>NC_065514.1:2795369-2801248 GCF_006386435.1 Epinephelus moara
TTTTTTAAAGTCTATATTTTGCTTTACAAAAACGTGTAAAAGCAGCTGTGACCAAGCTATCACGAGGTGAGTAGCATTGTAAGCATAATTAATAGCGATATACTTCAGTTTGTCTGTGTGTTTTTGTATGCAAGCGGGTCTGCTGCGGTCCAATATGGCGGCGGTAGGACGAAACCATGGGCGAGTCTGTTGCTATGGGGCGTTCTATTGAGCTTTGCCTCTTGGTATCCATGCTCTTTGCCTGAAGTCAACAGGTCAGAGGTTTTCAGACGTCATTTCACCCCGTTGACACCATGGATGAGGAGATGTTAATCATGGAGGTGCACCCAGATGTCTTCCTACTACTCTTCTGGTTTTGTGGTTCTGTTTATAGAAACTACATCTTGTTACATCGCGTGATTATGAGTGAATTCGCGAGATCTTGTGGGTCCTCGTGACTCCCGCTGTCCGGCGGAGCTGCACTGCTCCGCACGGCAAACGCAGCCGGTGGGTGTTGACGGACGGCGGGGCACGCAGTGGATAACCAGCACAGCCGTTCCACAACGGACACGCATCCAGTGGAATTCCGGCGTAAGGCGGTGGCCAAAATCACCCAGGCGGCCCGCCTTTGTCTTAGATAGGCAGGGAAAACCCTGCATTTACAAAACTAACGATGACGACGTCTGTTTTGACTTTGATGTTATTTCACTGAAAGACGCTGTGAGCACACCCAGCACTGCCTCTCATTTATCTCTGTGAAGACAAATGAACTGGATCATTTGGACAAACAGGAGTCGTAGCATATTTGATTAAAAAAGTGGAATTGATGACGTATCTGCAATTTTTACGCTTAGTAAATTTATCGTGTGGCCAGACTGGACCCTTTGGTGGGCTGTATGTTTGACACCTCTGGTTTTACCTTAAAATGTCCAGACACTGTGTACTGTAAGACACTGGAGATACTTTTTTGAGTTGTCAACAAAAACCTTCCTGTCTGAATTTTAAAAAATGTGTGTGAACTAATCTTTGTTTCTTCAAACGTCTGTGACTGAAATAAAATTAGTGAGGATCTCACAGGCCTACAGAGGCCCCAGTGTCCTCAGATCCTGTGACCGCCCCTGTTTCAGGACCACTGTGAGGCACTTGATGATGCTGCTGCTGATGATGATGGTGATGATGATGATGATGATGATGATGGCGATGATGGCTGAGCTCTCACCTGATTAACGTGATGTCATCTATGAGGCCGCCGTTCCCGTTATAAACACTAGAGGCTCTTATTCCCAGTTTGGAGCTGGCCGCAGACAGCAGGTCCTCCAGGGACCCGTACACGGCCACCACCTGTGTGACGACACCGACACACAGCACACCTCAGCTCCCGTTAACGGCACCGGAAATTAAACATGTCAGACTTCAGCTTTTAGCGCTAACAGCTAACGTCGGCTAACATAGCCGTTTGTGTTTTGTTAGCAGAGTGATAACTAACGCTGCTGTTTCCCGGGTTAACGTGTCCCGGCTTACCTTTCCGTTAGAGGAGGTTCCGTTAACGAACAGAGTGACTCTTCTCATGGCGGAAAAATCAACTCAAACTGTCCGCAGCTCCGAGTTTCATCCATTAACACACATTCTTTGGTTTACAACCTACTTCCTGTTTCTTTTCCGCTCTAGCCCTGGGAAGCGGAATCAGCCAATCAGCGACTCAGATCGAGAAGCAACAGCCAATCAGTGAGCCGAGTGGGCGGGATCTCCATATCTCCGCACAGGATCAGTCGATTTAAAATTTTTTCATTTTTATTTTTATTTGCACTAAACACATTTAATCAACGACTGAAATTAATTTATAAGTACTTTTACTTAAGTGTTTTTATTTTAAGCAACTTTATACTTAAACTACATTGAGTAAGTGTGAACTTCCTGTTCTGTTTCAGACATGTAAATATGTATTGTTTATGTATTATTTTATTCATTAGAATTTATTTATTAGAATTTGAATGTTGTTTTTTTTAATTTCGTTTCGTTTTTTGTTTTCATTTTTTCCCCCCATTTTTTGTTATTCTTGTTTTTTACAAGTTCAAAATAAACTGGAAAAAAAACAAACATGAAAAATTGTACTTTTTACTGCCCTACATTTATCTGATAACTTAAGTTGCTTTGCAGATTCAAAGAAATAATAGAAAACATAATCAAACAATATAATTTATTATTTTTGGTTAAAATAAAACTTTATTGATGCACAGCCGTATAGTGTCATTAAAATGAGCTCCTCCTTCAGCAGCTGCAACATTAAAATAATATAAGCACATTAATGCATCAATAATTATAACCCTATATCAAAATATATATTATTCTGAAACACAGTTTCTCTGCCCTGTGGTATCTCTGCTTTTACTTTACTAAAATATCTGATTTTAAAATATTGCATAGAGTTCACTTCATCATCAGAAATAAGCTCTGTAAAACGTATTCAAATATCAGTGCAGCGTGTGACTGCTGCGGGCCGTCACCAGCCTCACGAGCCCAAATGTTCTGGCGCTGTCCGAGAGTCACAACATGCTGGGATGAAACATTTCAGTCATGATGAGACTTCCTGAGTCGACCTGTGGATCCTGACCCACTGAGCGCCGTCCTGATCTTGTGTGAACCAGCTCCCAACATATATGATGTTATATGTCACCCTACTTACACGTACTGTAGAGTGATGTTATTAAATTGGGAGCAAACACAGACGCCTGGCCGCTCTGCCCTCGTGAAGGATGTGACGCAGCACCTGCATTTGGAAAAGTGAAAACAAACTCTACCAGATCTGGCAACCTGTTATAGCCCACCTCAAGAAAGATGCTCTTCCCCCAACTAAAAAAAATGACACACTTGTTTTACAAACGTTTATTTAACAAATCACCGAGACATAAAATAAAAGCTAATTTTACAAAGTGACGGCAGGGAAAATGTGCAATTAAAATCCCAGAGCATGTTCATTTGGCCAAAGCAGAGGACGTGATTCTCAAAGAAAACAAACACTTTATAAAAGGATTCCCCGGCCTTCTGATGACCAGGAACTCCTGTTTTAACCCCAACAATAAAATAGTTATATTTATTTATTTATACTTTATGTTAAAAAGCATGAAGCGCTTCAAACCCATAATAAATCTCAACCTTTTATTCTTAGTGGAAACATTCCCAAAATCTCTGCACAGCAACAGGAAGTGCAAACAATCACCCAGTAACCTCAACAGACCCGTGCAACACGACCATGAGATGCTTTGATGGGTTTCAGTCCCCTGTCAGTACTGGGAGCTGTGGGAGCTGTGGGAGCATTTTACATTCCACTGGCTGCGTCTCTACAGTGTCCAATACCTCAGCCTGCGGGCGACTGTGATTCAGCAGGTCATTAAACATACTGTCACACTGTGAACTGCGTGTGAGCGTTAAGTTCATTTAATCAGCTGCATTAAATATAAGAGGGGTCAAAGTTCAAAGTGCAGCAGGTCGTCTGATTGTGTTTGCAGCAGCAGCAGCCTTTATTCAAACAGGACAAAACTCAATCCGTTTAGAGGCCACGCAAGGATTCAAATAAGTTAGGAGGGAAACAGTCAGCGGCAGATTTCTACACATTAGATCAGAATAAAATCTGAACTGTGAGCGTGACCTGGTGTTACAGAGCAGCATGTGGCAGAGAGGCGACGTCATGAAGCTGTTAATGTGGAAAAGTGCTTCAAATAAGGCACAGAAGAGGAAGACATCCATGTGCACTCAGTACGTTTCCAGTCACAGTGAAGTGGAGCTACAGTCCCAGCTGGACGAGGACATCTAACTGGCCTACTGTCCTTGTCCCAGTATACAAGCACGGGAGGGGAATCCATTTATTGAGCCAAGTATGTGCGACTCCTCTACGATAGGTGGAGATATGCCCCCTTTCAGCTTGTTAGTATTGGACCTTTTTCCTGTTGACCTATTACGTCACAGACCAAACAATGGACAAACAAGTTAGCTACGGTTAGCTAGCAGCTAACTGCTACCATGGTGGACAACTTTACAGCTCTGTACATTTGGTCCGTCCAAAAAGTCACGGCTCTGGATGTAGATTTCTCCATGTTGTTACCGGCTTCTGCTTCTCTTACACATTTAATGCTAATCGAGAAACTGTGGAGCATGCTCAGAGCGCCTCGGCCACTTTGGGTCTGATTGAGTGTATACATGCAGGAGTCACATGATCTGAGTGTGTTAGTCCCACTGTGACAAATTTACTTTAGGACCATTTCANCACAGCTCTGGATGTAGATTTCTCCATGTTGTTACCGGCTTCTTCTTCTCTTACACATTTAATGCTAATCGAGAAACTGTGGAGCATGATCTGGGTGTGTTAGTCCCACTGTGACAAATTTACTTTAGGACCATTTCAGTTGAACTGAGGGGCTATGCACATGCAGCAGCGCACACCGCACGTCACGTAACAAGGACCAACCAATCACAGCCGACGGATATCTTTCCCTTCATCCGCACATATTGATCGGTGGTTAATATGAAGGAGAAGTTGATCATGTTAGTGCAGGGCTACCCAGAGCTTTGCATCTGTCCCATAGACATAAACAGCTCCTGGAAGAAGATCAGCTCTGCACTCAGGGTTTCAGGTAACTCGGCTATGATATGGTGCTGGCTAAGGCTGCTTCGCAACCTCAGACGCAAGCTGCTGACGCACTCTTGGAAGCTGGGACAGAAAAAAAAGGTGCCTCGTGTTTTCCAGACGCAGCATGTGAACGGCCTCCAACATGTTTTCATGAATTTTAAAGTCCAGTTTTAGTCGGACGGACACAATAAATCGATTTCCTCTGATGTCATGGAAACATACTGAGTGTGTTAAGGCTCTATAAGTGAGAATGATGTGGAGTAATGAGCACAGCGTCCATCTGCCTGACAGTTCATATCAGACTTGTGTGTTTACATGCACCTGTCAGGTTACTAAATCTGTCTACGTGCAGCAGATCAGTGTTCAGATTCTGACTTTTGTTCTGTAAGAATGACTCATTTCAATTAGGAGAAAGCGTCAACTGGTTGCTCTGTACACTCAACCATACAAAAAAATAGGATGAACAGGAAGGCAATCAAGGAACTCCAAAATATAGAAAAATATTTTAAAAATACCTCAACCCCAAATAATAATTTGTACATAAATTACTCAGGGGAGGTGGAGCCTATCCCAGCTGACACTGGGTGAGAGGCAGGGTTCACCCTGGACAGGTCACCAGACTATCACAGGACTGACACATAGAGACAGACAACCATTCACACCTACGGACAATTTAGAGTCACCAATTAACCTGCATGTCAACTGGTTCATATGTTTCAGAGGGCCTAATTAACCTGCATGTCAACTGGTTCATATGTTTCAGAGGGCCTGGGTTTCCTTCCTGTTTACTTATTTAACTGTTTATGTGACACAAAACGCTGCTTTATATGAACGCGTCTGTGGAGTTACCAAACAGAAGTTCAGAGGTGGAAACGACTACTTTAGACTTCTCTTGTTAGTTTCAGTTTGACTTTGGGTGGAAGTTACTTTGAATATGAGGATGTGTCTCTGCATGTGATTTTAATCACCTTTCCTTTTATTCAGTCGCCCTGCAGTCACTCTGTCCCTGCACATCAGCTTTCTCTGATTCCCCAATTACACCATGCTTCTTGTTTGCTGTTTAAGGAACAGATAACTGCAGAGGACTGGCTGTGATGCAGGATTTATACTTCTGTGTCAAATCGACGCCGTAGCCTGACGTGCACCTCCCCAGAAGCTGAAACCATTTCCCTCAGTGGAAACAAAGCTTTGATTTACTTTAATTTCACAGATAAGAAACAATAAATTGTGAAGACAATAAAGCCTCCACACACTGTGTGTGATTTATCCTGGTTGA
>NC_065514.1:2801314-2809937 GCF_006386435.1 Epinephelus moara
TTTGTCTGGGAATGCTGTGAGTTATAGTGAAGCTGATTTGTGTTTGAAACTGTCTCTATTAAGCCATGTTTAATATGTGTTTAATGTGTGTTTAATATGTGTTTAATGTGTGTTTAATGAGTGTTTAATGTGTGTTTTGAATCAACTAAACTTTACAGCACTTCACAGAAACCCTGACTCCAACTAGTGTTTTGGAGGTGTAACTGCAGAGTCACACAGACACACCACTGCACAAGTATAAATGCTCACAGCGGCGTAAGCTGCACTGTAGGCTCTGCATAGAGCTGACACACACAAGTATAAATCCTGCTTAATGCCGTGACCTGAGTGCACGTAAACACACTGAATCACCTGAGCTGACTCCTGTAAGTTTCTTTGTTTGGGCACCATATTAAAAGATAAGGCAACAAATCATATTTTATAAATATCTTCAAGTATTTTTCGTCACTGAGAGCAGAATTAAAGGCTGAGAGGGACACAAGACGTCACCAGTATGTAATCAGTGTTAGTACTCGTGGTGAGAAGCTCGTAGGCTGCGTAGATGTGTGTTTCTGATGCAGATGTTGGAGGCAGAAACTTTGAATTGATGTCACTCTGGTCACAGGTGAAGCCTCTTACCCAGACTCACCTCATTAAAGCTCTGCATTGTGTTTTATGGTGACAAACATCTTGTTTTTGTACCATCGTCACAGTTTGTCGGCCTCTCTCCACATTAAGTGAAACTATTCGTTCCCACTGTCCTCTGTGTCCTCGTCTCCATCTTCATTCTGTCCGTCTCTGTCTCCCTCTGGGTAGTTGAGGATGTGTCGACTGGCCTGAATGATGCACTGCTGGTGTTTAAAATACACCTTCAACGCTCCCTTGATCAACACAAACGCGATGCCGCCCTGTGGGGACAGACGAGGACAGAGAGGCGTCAGCTGGGCAACATTTAAAGGTCGGGTTCTTCTCCAGGTTTTTTTAAATGGTAACGCCCACTTAGCCAAAAAACAGCAGTGACAGTTTAGAGCTCTGATGATGATAATGACAGTTATAATAATAATAATAATAACTAAAAGGGATAGTATGGATTTTTTTGAAGTAGGGCTATATCTCGTCCTCTGCTCAAAAGGTAAGAAGCTCCCAGACCTTGTTGTTTTCAAAATTAGTTCCATTTTTCGACATTTACAGCTGATGTTCTTCTTCTTTGAGTTAGCCGCTAATTGCTAACAGCTATTTTTTAAATGTCCCGCGGTGGGTTGCACACAATAACACCTCATCAAACGTCACACCCTTGGCACCTATGACCCCATCCCTCAATCTGTCCTGTTTATGCACACATCATTTCCATGCCGTTGCTACCTCCCATGGTGGATTAAAGGCGAGACAACTCTGTCTCCCAATGCCACAATCGGCATAACGGCGTGATATTCCTGCCTTGAACAGGCGGTGTAAAAGAGGCTAGTGTAATATTGTCACTGCTTTACCTTACTGTCAGACAGCTCTTTCAGTTGGGGAACTAAGGTAATTATATCGCTCTCTTCATAACCATCAGACTCCAGACTTGAGGGTCGACGTCACGATGACATCATGTTATCAGCTGGAGGTGCAGCTGCCTCTCCCCCACAGGGCTGTAGGCTCTATAGGAGTGTTAAAATGTGTTTGTCTTGTTGTGTTATTGGGAGCCAGAATAGAAGGAGTCATGGCTCAAAACCAGCCGCCACTGCCCGTCAACAAAAACAAAGACAACTATGGTTAAATGTGATAAGACCAAAGGACTGGACGGAGGCCATCATCAAAAATGCTCACATGTGCAGCGCACACTTCATATCAGGTTAGGGAAAAAGTATTTCCTGTTGTAGGGATGAATAAGGTTATGTGTATTAAGGGTTATCATGTCCACCTCATCAGAAACTGGGGAGGGATTAAGAGGAATATTGGATTTCTCTGGAACGCTAACTTTTTAGCACATTAGCTAACGTTAGCTTCCATAGCAAAACAAACAAGTGTGGTCCTCCTTTGTAAGATTGGCTTCCTGTGACATCATCCATCCACTGAGTGAGAGCATACGGGTCGGCCAGTCTGGTCCCGTTGGTCAGTGTTTACTTATTCAAGTAACACTGGCGGTCCCGGAGAGTGAGTGACCTGACATGGTGCGTTGGTAAATTCAGTCTGACGTTCTACACTAAAATGAGAGCCTCAAGTTAAGCCCCGCCCACCAAAAAACTTTTCTACACTAAAATGAGAGCCTCAAGTTAAGCCCCGCCCACCAAAAAACTTTTCAGATCTAAAGTAACGTGGCGGCTACAGCTGCACATTGTGGGTTAGCGGGTCAGAGAAATATAGCTAATGTGGAAGATTGACAACACACGACTGAGTCACGAAGAGGCACACTGGGCGGGTTGGGGGGGTTTATATATAGCAGTGTCACCATGTAGAAACCTACGTCAGGTCATGTGAGAAAACATGTTTGGAAAGGCCTAAGAAATTAACATTTAGACGCTAAAATATACTTTAGTATCAGAATGTTTGGATTTCAATGTAAAAGGAACACTGCTGGGGAGCAACAGACTGATATAAAAACTTCAGAGAAAAAACACAATTTAAACCAAACAATAATGAAACTAAGTGACGTCTGGTCCACATAAAAAGACTCTCCATATATTCTTAAATAAACATGAGGTGTATATTCACCAGCACAGTGCGCTGAAGGTCAGAGGGCATCCGTCTGAACAGCAGCCGTCCCATCAGACTGGCGATGGAGGGAAAGATGAGCGCTCCGCACAGAGTCCTGGACACAGAGAGGTGATCTCCTGCTCCCAGCCCGTCAGCAGGGACTCTGGGCAGGTAACGGCTGCCACCTGTCGTAACACAGATTCAGTTCAACAGCTTCCATGATATCAACCAACCGTGTGTGTGTGTGTGTGTGTGTGTGTGTGTGTACCTGGCTGGAGCTTCCCCCTGCAGGAGTACCTCTGCCACAGCCTCACTATATAATCCTCCCAGCGGATCATCTTGCCCAGCACCAGCACCACGGGGATGGTGGGCAGCCCCATCAGCAGGAAGAGCGGGTCGGCTCGCTCCATCACGTTCAGACCCTTCTTATGTCCCACCACCTGCACACACACACGATGACAGAGGTGAGGACACCTGAACGCTCTCTGATCTTAATACTCTCTCTGTGCGGTGTGTCGTTAGCTGACCTGCATGACGGTCACGGCTCCATATGTGACGGCTGACCAGTACACGGTCCCCACCACCACCCCAACGGCGGCGAAGGGACTCGCCCGGGACAGAGCTCTGTCCACCTGCTGGAGGAAATACACCAACGGGCCTGAGGAGAGGCAACAACACACACACTGAGAGGACAAAGACTCTGACTCAAACCAACAGTGTGTGTGTGTGTGTCTACATCCTGATTTACACACTTAATCACCATAGACACACACACACACACACACACCTGGGCTGCACGACTGGGTCCATGATGTTAATCACGATTATTCTGATCAGTACTGAGCTCATGATTATTGATTGTTGATATCTATATTGCAGTGTCACATCTAAATAAACAGAGCTTGGCTTTCACGTCCATGTTGTGCGGTGGCTGTGATCAAAGAGCAGAAGACAAAGTGTAATTTCATCACAGAAAGAAGACGTTCTTTAGGAACTCTTAAGGTTCAGATGTTGTCCAAAAACGTGTCCACATAGGTGTGTCTATGCACGGATATGTTTAGACACATTCGTCAGTGTGAACGTGGATATTAAAAGCTTTTATTTTCATTTTATTTGACCTCTTCAGGAGCTTTTTCACTGTGTCCACCTTGATGAAGATTGTACAGAGTTTAACATGTCTGAGTAAATAAAGACGTCTAATATATCTTTTCTCCTAGAGGTCAGTGAATGGTTCTTTTTTCTGTGAGCCGTTGTTCATGTCTCACCCATCTTGGGGAAGGTGATGTGGTATTCAGTGCCACACTGCGGGCAGCTGACAGCTCCCTCACTGTTTCCTTTCTGCTTCTCGTCCAGCCAGCGCTGCAGACACGACTGGTGGATCCATTTAGTGCAGCCTTTACATCTGCAGGGGCTCACCCACTCTGCACTGTGGTCGTCCCTCTCAGTGGCAAAACACACCCAGCAGTGTCTGCACGCACACACACACACACACACACAAACACACACAGTGTTACTGTCAATAAAGATCTCTGATTATGTCGTTAAAATTATGAACTTCACCAACACTCTGGGCCTCATGCAAAAACCACTTGTGAAGAGCAGGTTTGTTCTTAAGTGTCACCAATTTTCTTGTATTTCGAATTTCTTCTTTGGTATGATGAATGAAATTCACAAATGTTCCAGACCTGCTCTGTCTCCACAAATTGACTTATGAATTATAATGTCTTTTTCATTAAAAAACTCATGGCAGAATTAGGATGAAGAAGATATACTTTATTAATCCCTGAAAGTAAATTATCTTTTTCACTCTGTTGTCATAGACACACAGGCCCAAAATACACACACGTGCACAAATAGGACATGCATTACATAGGGAGGTGTCAGAGTGAGGGGGCGCCCTGAGCAGTTAGAGGTTCGGTGCCTCGCCCACCTCCGCAGTGCCCAAGAGGTGAACTGGCACCTCTCCAGCTGCCAGTCCACACTATTTGCTTGGTCCATACGTGGACTTGAGTTCCTAAGCCAAGCCCCTATGGACTAAGCTACTGCCACCCCAACGAGTAATCAGATGGTTCAATATGCCCGACATGACGTGCACTCAGGAGACATGGTCTTACTTCTCAGGCTGCTCCTCAGCGAGGGCCATGGTACTGAACGGGCTCTGCTCTCCTGGATGTTATCATGAACCCATCAGACTGCAGACAGGACCTACGACAGACACACTCTTTAACTCACACACACACACACAAAGTTTAGACTTGCCAGAATACATTTAGTCAAGTACTGTGTGTCCACCTGGTCAAATATTCTGTCCAGGACATTAATTTGACAGCTTCAGATTATTAATACAAAATATAAATCAGTTAATAGATTATGACGCATGTTTATGCTTCAAGCTCCTTGCAGCACAAAGAGCCGTTGAAACAACCGTATAAAGCTGCAACATTGGTGATGTTGACATATTAAAGGATTAATAATTATAAAACAATAATATTATTCTGAAACGTGCAATTCTGCATCAATGAGTACTTTTACTTTGGGTACTTAAAGTAACTTTTAATGCTGATGCGCTTTGTACTTTCACTTCAGTAAGGGACTGTTTAATATTTATGAGGAGGGAGAGGGTGGTGCAAAAAGGGGAAGACATGTCAAGTAATTTTTCAAGCACCGGGGAGGGACATGTTTTCTGTGTTGGCATACATAAATAAAGAACAGTCCTTGAGTACTAGTAACAGAGGATTATTACACTGTGGGAGTTACCACGTTTACTTAAACAGTAACAGCACAATACACAAGTACTTCCTCCACCACTGACTACTGGTTCCTTTGAAGACATTAATTAGAAATGTAAAATATTTGATCTGATAATAAACGATGAGTCACAGCTGCAGAAGCCCAACAGGATTTAAAGTGATTAAATATTAGCTCCTATTACTGCAAAGATCACAGTACTTTGTCCAACACTTGACTTTGTCTGAGTCCAGTGAGGACACACACTGTCCTGAACGTGAAACCACCATGTTGAGACTAATTTTGTCCCCAGCCAAATTCCAGTCCAAAGTTTGTGCCCAAATGTGACATGTGACACAGCAGACACCACAAACTGAAACCAACACTACAAATATTCCTGACAAATAACTCAGCTACGAATGTAACTTAAATAAAACTATCATGTCCACTCAGCTAAAGTCTCCGTGTCTCCATTTAACTGACTTCATGTCGTTTGGTCTTTTAACAAATCTCTAACTCTCATGCTAACGCTAACAGGAGTGAACTTCAGCTCAGAGCTTTCACATTAAGCTAGTAACCGATAACTAAGTTAAGTTAACCTTTAGTATATCTGTCAGTTTGTTAAACAGCTGTGTGATATTAATATTCAAACACCACCTACCTGATAAACAACAATAAATCCAGATAATATAATGTTTCAGCTGTTTAAACCGTATTTACGTGCTGTATTTTAATCATGAAGTTATGCTAACTCTACAGCAGGCTAGCGACAGTGTTAGCGGCGCTCTGATTGGTCGGCGGCTGTGACGGTGCTTGCTGTATTCAGCGCGTGTGGGAAACTACGACATTCAACTTCCGGTTGATAACACCATATTAAATAAATCTTTTTAAGACAAAAACTGTGGCTCAGTATTTTAGTAATATTATTATGAAATACGTGGATTTTACTTTAATATGTCCTCATTACTTTTTCATTTGTTTGTTTTTTGCAAATATTTGTTTTTATTAACAAAATATGTGTCAGGTTTCCGTTCGTGCATTTAAAAATATTATTTTAAAAAGAAAAGTACAGAAATACTTATCCAAAAACAAAAGAAAAGAGGCAAAAAACAAAGAAAAAATAAATTAAATATAAATATAAATACTCCTTATATATATATTTACAGAGAGGATGTACTAAAACTAAATCTAAGGGACATTTTGACGTACAATATAAAAGTTGATGGTTATACCGTGTACATTTGCTTATCTATGATACTGGAGGGAAAAAAAATAAACTGAACATTGAATCTTCCCTTTATTTTAGTTATTTTCTAAGGGGAGACTTTTTACACAAAGTTCCATCAACAACATGGTTTCAAGTTTTAATTATAGTAATAAAACCAAAAACAACCTTTCTGTTTTAATTCCTTTCAGGGTCATTCAGACTGGTAATAAGATCAATTCTGTAATACAGGGAAACAGCAGGGAAGTCTCATACCATTGCAGCCCTACAGTCAAAAAGGCTCGTCATATGGTATTTAAATACAGGTTACAATATGACAGTAACTGAAGGATACAAACAAAACAAAAAACTAGATGTAAATGGTCATTCAGGAATTAAGGTAACAGATATTCATTCGGATGTTTACAATAATTAAATTATTAATCCCAAACTCTGCTTTCTTGTCCTTCAGTTGGATACCAAACTCTATATTTTCATAATCATAATATTCACATCATTATAAGTCAACCAACATTGAATGTTAAATTACAAAAGAAAAAATAAAGATGTTCTCAGGTACAAATGAAACCTTCTGTGTCAGAAATATGTTTAAATCTCATTTGTTGTGTTAAAGTGAGCCTCTGTAGCCTCAGGTGGAATTAGAGAAGAGAGGTGTCTGGTTCTTACCTTAATGTCTGCTGTATCCTTGGAACATGTGATTTTACTTCAAGAGTGATGGAAAACAATTTAAAGTGAGAACATTTAAGTATAATTCATAAGAAATACTGGATTTGAACAGATTTGAGTGGGACAGTTTTGCTTCAACATATTTTTGTATTAACGGCTCTTTTTGAAAACAGACACAGATAATGTCATTTCAAACATAATACAATTATCATAATCCAGTAAAACTGTAAAACTAAATTAAACACCCAGTCCCTTTTACTGGCCCGGTGTGGCTACACATTTTGACAAATAAAGGCCTGTCTCAAATAGAGGCCTGGTCTGGTTGCCCAGCAGTACTGGTTTAAATAAACAATTTGATTGTATTTCCTGATCTTTGCTGAGCAACAGTTTTGTGCGACAGGAATTAAAGGCCTGTCCCAAATATAGGCCTGTTGATTACAGTGGTTTAAGCAAACAAAAGCCAGGGCTATTTGTAAACTAGTAACTCTTCAGTAACTCAGCTTCAGCTGGGGACAAATCGTACGTCACATCTCAACCCAGTTCTCACCTCCCTCCACTGGTTGTCAGTTAACTTTAGAACTGATTTTAAGATTGTTTTGATAACCTTTAAAGCTCAACATAGTTTAGCACCAAGTTATATAGCTGAACTCCTGACTACCTGTGCTCCAAGTCCCAAGTCGTGACCTGAGATCCTCAGGCCTGCCCTCACCAGTCGTCCCTAGATCACAGCTCAGAGGCTCTGGAAGTCTCTGCCTGAGGGGATCAGACTTGTGTTTAAATCACTGCTTAAAACATATTTCTATAGGAAAGCTTTCGCTTTTCATAATAATAATAATAATAATAATATATTTTATTTGTAATGCACTTTTCATCCTTGGATCTCAGAGTGCTACAGCTTAAAAGCATAGTATAAAAACATATGAAAAAAAACACTCTCATTAGCTAAAATCAACAGTCAAAGGTCTTTTTGAATCAAAAGGTTTTCAGGCCTGATTTAAAAGAGTCCAGGCTCTGTGCAGCCCTCAGCTGGAGAGGGGGCTGTTCCACAAATGTGGTGCGGCCAAGCAAAAGGCTTGGTGTCCCATGGTGCAGAGCTTGGTACTGGGGACTCGGAGGAGTAGGCTGCCTGCATATCTGAGGGTGCGGGTGGAGGATTGTGGAGTGATTAGTTCTTGTAAGTAGGGAGGTGCGTGTCCATTGATGCATTTGTCAATCAAACAGTCTGTATGAAAAATTCCAATCTGGTTTTCGTCCCTCCCACAGCACCGAGACAGCTCTCATCAGAGTCACCAATGACCTCCTGATGACCTCTGACTCCGGCTCCACTTCCCTCCTCATCCTTCTCGACCT
>NC_065514.1:2810771-2813948 GCF_006386435.1 Epinephelus moara
GATTTTATCTGCTGACTGTTTTTATTGTTTTGCTCTGTTGCTCGATTTTACTGTTATTGTTGCTTTTATTGTTATTGTTGCCTTTGTACTGTGCACTTTGAGATTTGTATTCAAATGTAAAGTGCGTTATAAATAAAATCTATTATTATTATTATTATTTGTGGGTGAGCAGCAGGATTTTGTAATTGATCCAGGATGAGACAGGGAGCCAGTGCAGTGAGTGTAGAATGGGGGTTATGTGCTCGTGTTTACGGACTCTCATCAGGACCCTGGCAGCGCTGTTCTGGATGCATTGCAGCTTCTGGATGTTCTTGCCAGGAATCCCGATGAAGAGTCCCAGTAGTCCAGTCTCAAGGAGATAAAGGCATGGACTAGCTTCTCTGCATCTGGGAGGGTTAAAGTGGGGCGGAGTCTGAAGATGTTGCGAAGATGGTAGAATGAGGTGTTTTATATGGTCATTGAAGGTCAAGTGGGGGTCAAACCGAACCCCCAGAATTGTAACTGAGGAGGAGAGAGGGATGAGCTGGTCGTCGGAGGTAAGTTGGGATATTGGTGAAGACTGAACCTGGTGTGGGGTGCCAATGACAAGTGCCTCTGTTTTATTGCTGTTCAGTTGGAGAAAGGTATTGTTCATCCATGCCTTTACCTCCTTGAGACAGGTGGTGAGGGATGACAGGGCTGCAGAGGGGTTTGGGGCAGTTTTGATGTAGAGTTGTATGTCATCAGCATAGCAATGGACGGACATCCCATGTCTGCTGATGACATGACCGAGGGGGAGCATGTAAGTAGGCCCGTTTCCACCGCAGGAACTTCGGGGTAATTTTACGGGGCCTGGGCCATTGGTGCGTGTCTCCACCGCAGGAACCACCCTCGAAGGACAGAGTTGGGGCTTGGTGCTGATTGGATATACTCAAGGCGGGATGTGATGTCAACAGAAAATAGCCGGCATTTTTAAAACTCAGCAGATGAGAAGTCGCATTTTTAAAAGGAGTCTGCTTCTTCTTCTTTGTTGTTGTTCTTCTTTGTTTGTTTCTTTGTCGCGTCGCCCCGGTCAAAATGGTCGTGCAACAATTACGTCACATCCAGAACCCGGTAACTTTACAGGAACCTTCCTCCTACTCCGCTCTCT
This sequence comes from Epinephelus moara, assembly GCF_006386435.1. Classification (NCBI taxonomy): domain Eukaryota; kingdom Metazoa; phylum Chordata; class Actinopteri; order Perciformes; family Serranidae; genus Epinephelus; species Epinephelus moara. The sequence continues at coordinate 2,811,901 of NC_065514.1, forward strand.
CAGTGGAGACACGGTGGTTGAGAGGGCCGAGCAAGAGGACGTTCCTGTAAAGTTCCTGCCCCCCAAATAGTACCAGGAACTTCTTCAGTGGAAACAGGCCTTAAGTGATGAAAATGAGGGGGCCAAGAACTGACCCCTGCGGAACACCACAGACGACAGGAAGCAGCCTGGAAGTGCATCCTCCCAGCGAGACATATTCCTTCCTGTCTGAGAGGTAGGACTGAAACCACTGCAGTGCACGGTCAGTCATTTATTTTTGTGATTTGTAACTTTTTTTTGTTTTATTTCCTTTGTATTGTTTTGTCTTATTTCTGTGAAGCACTTTGTGACATTGTTTAGATACGTGCTATACATATACACATTATTATGTTATTATTAATCGACGTTTGATGGTATGTTATTAAATGGGACACTCTGCACAATCAGTACTTTTACCTTTGGTACTTTAAGTGTATTTTGATTCAGATATTTTTGTGCTTGTATTTATAAAGCTGAACCAGAGGAGCAGAATAAACCAGTGCAGTTAAACTGGGCCGTGTGTGTCACAAAGAGATGATGAGGTTTCCACAGGTCCGACAAAAAGATGCTGCTCCCTCCCGTTGACAGCTAGCAAGCCTGAAGCGCATGGCTCTTCGGGTGAGACGCTGTGATTGGTTACCCCTCCTGTCAGTTGTGATTCTGATGAATCTGATTGGCTGGCCGTGCTGTCAGTCACGCCCCCGCCGCGGTGGTGTTGTTGTGGTGGCAGCAGGCGGTCCATCCCCCGGCAGCAGCAGCAGCAGCAGCGCAGAGGAGACGGAGTGACAGCGCCTTTCTCTGCTCTTTTACATGATTAAAACACTACACGGAGAGGAACACGCGCACGGATCGATAGAAACACATCTTTAACACACAGTCCGTCATGGAGTCCTATGACATTTTAGCTAACCAGCCCGTTGTGATTGATAATGTAAGTATGATGATGTCATTCATCCACACCCTAACCGAGGCCGCTGGCTGGGAGCGGCGGCTAACTGTTAGCTTCGTTAACTATTGTGCTATAGCTAACAGGTAAAGGTGGCTGGTCCCGGTCACATCTGCTCAGTGTGCTGCCGTTATTAACGGTGTCTGACGGTGTTTTACCTGCAGTGTTGTTACCTAGCATAATAGCGTGCCTTCATTTACCGGCCACACAGAAAGCGCTAGCTAAACCTGCAGCTAGCTTACCGGCTAGCTAAGCTCCGGTTTGCCAGCAGATCCTAAATGTTAGCTAAACGTGGTGCTATCGCTGCATCACTACACACTTTATTAATGGTAACATAGTTAGCATATGAGGCTGAGCTGTCTGCAGAGTCATCTACAGCTTAAACACTACCTGTGTGTCTGTAGCACCAACTGTAGGTTTGCATGACGGCTGTTAGCTTTGTATTCAAACAGCACGTCACCACAGATCACTGCTAATGATTTTATCAGAGATGGAAGAAGTATTCAGATCCTTTACTGCGGTTAAAGTGCTAATAACACTGTGAACATACTCCATTACATGTAACCTGACTTGAATATAAGTATGTATGATGTCTGTCTGATGTGTTTGTATTAATGTGTGTGTTGTATTTTACTGCTGTGGATGTTTTAAAGGTCCAGTGTGAAGGATTCAGGAGGACATAATGGCACAAAAAATATAATCAGTATGTTTTCATTAGTGTGTAATCACCTGGAAATAAGAATCAATGTGTTTTCGTTAGCTTAAAATGAGACGTTTATATCTACACAGGGAGCAGGTCCATGTTTCTACAGTAGCCCAGAGCAGACAAACCAAACTATCAGTACATTCACATGACATTAGAGAAAATGGATTTATTGTGTTAGTCTGACTGAAATCGTACTAAATTGAATTTCTCACAGTCTGATAATGTGACTGAGAGTTGAGTTCCTCCTGCATGTATACAGTCAATCAGACCCAAACTGGCCGAGGCGCTCTGAGCATGCTCCACAGTTTCCGCCCCGGGCTTTGACCCTGAAGTCCAATAGCATTAAATGTGTAAGAGAAGAAGAAGCTGGTAACAACA
>NC_065514.1:2816120-2848994 GCF_006386435.1 Epinephelus moara
AGTCATAGTATAGCATGTCGTCCGAAACCATGAAAAAATGTCATAGTATAGCATGTCGTCCGAAATCAGGAAAAATTGTCATAGTATAGCATGTCGTCCAAAACCAGGAAAAAAAGTCATAGTATAGCATGTCGTCCGAAACCATGAAAAAATGTCATAGTATAGCATGTCGTCCGAAACCATGAAAAATCGTCATTGTATAGCATGCCGTCCGAAATCAGGAAAAAAAGTCATAGTATAGCATGTCGTCCGAAATCAGGAAAAATCGTCATAGTATAGCATGTCGTCCGAAATCAGGAAAAATCGTCAGTTTGTTACGATATATAAAACACATAGTAAACGTATATCTTTGAGTATGATCATCTTCATCAGACACTTCCTGTCTCCTCCTCCTGGCACAGAATTAAATACACTCATTAATGGATAACACTGGTTGTATCCAAAACATCAAATAAAACTCATTAAACCAGATTTATATTTGATGTTTGTTGAGGTGTGATTAACTCTGCTACTAAAACCCTCTGTGCGTGATGTTAGTCATGAACAGTCTGACCACCTTCAGTAAAATGCATCTGGGTTTTTATTAATGGTTTCCTCAGTTACAGGCAAACAAATGCAACTTCAGTGTTACAAAATAAACATCCATTTATGATTGGCACAATAAAACTTTACAGTAAATACAAAATGCAGAACAGTGCTGAAACAGCACCAAAGACAGGATCGAGTTTTTATAAGACGTCAGTATTAAACAACAAAAAAACCACTGATGGATATTTTCAGAAAAGGTGTTGCAAGTAGATAACAGGCTGCCCCCTCAGGAGACGGAGAGTGTGTCAGTCCATCGCCACGGTGGTGGTACGCAGCATTGTTGGATGGCTTCATTACTTTGAGACTAGCTCTTGGAACATTTGGACGTGAACACGGTGTTGTTGTAGCCTTCTCTGTTGCGGGCGATTTCAACGGCGAAGAACTGAACTCTGGTGGCTGAACACAGGAAGAGATTCACTGCACTTCATGTTGTAAACAATAATAATGTGTTTTCCACTGTGAGACACAAACTTACCAAATATAGTGTTCTCTTCTGTGTAGTCTTTCTCACAGTCCAGACGGAGCAGAGTGCCGTAGTTGAAGTCTTCGACGAGTCCTTCAAACTGGTTACAGAACGGACGCCATATCTGCACGCAAACATTGTACAAATTACACACCGAATTATTACAGTGACAACACAGATACACTGCTACACTCAGCTCAGAAAAGCTCATCTGGTGTCCTGCAGCTGTAAAAGTTTGCGTTACATCAGTTATGTTGCAAGAAGCATCAACAAGTGAGCCGTCAGAGATTACACTAATTAGATTTGTTGCTGCAAAGAAGCCACAAGCTCTAAAACATGGATGCTTCACACACAGAAGATCTATACAATCAGCACAGTTTCAAGATTAGAGTCAGCAATTCAGTATCTGACCAAATGTCTCCCCTTCTGTTCCTGAGATATGACGTTACAACATGATGATGTCACAGTCAAGCTGACCTTTTGACCTTCATTATTTTATCCTGTTAGACATTTGGGTCAATGAATTCTTCAGTTATGGCCAAAAAAAACCCAAAAAAACATATTTTGAGAGGTCACACTGACCTTGACCTTTGACCACTAAATTCTAATCAGTTAATTCCAAGTGAACGTTAGTGCCAAATCTGAAGAAATTTCCTGAAGGTATTCTTGAGATAATGCATTCACACCATGTCCTTTGATCTATTACTAACAAAATATAATCAGTTCATTGTTGAGTCCAAGTGGACATTTGTGCTTAACATGAGGAAATTCTCTCACGGCAATCTTGAGATATCACGAGAAAGAGTCAAACACAAGGTCACAATGACCTTGACTTTTGAACACCAAAATCTAAGCAGTTCATCCTTGATTTCAAGTGGATGTTTTTGCAAAATCGAAGAAAATTCCCTCAAGGTGTTCTTGAGATTATATTATATAATATATATTATATTATGTTTGAGAATGAGATGAACAAAGTCACAATGACCCTGACCTCTGACGCATTACTACTAAAATATAATCAGTTCATTCTTGATTCCAAGTAGATGTTTGTGTCAAATTTGAAGAAATTCCCTGAAAGTGGTCTTAAGATATCACAAGAATGAGACAAACACAAGGTCACAATGACCTTGACCTCTGACCATTAAAACCTAACCAGTCTTTGTCAGGTCCAAGAGGATGTTTGTGCCAAAGTTGAGGAAATTTACCTTCATGAGAATGGGACAGACAGATGGACAAACCGAAAACATAACACCTCAGGCCACAGTGCGGAGGTGACAGCCCACTGTTAACGAACTAAATCCATGTCAACGTTTCAGGGGTTTTTTCCCAAGCAAATCTTAAGGTTGGTTTTACCAAACAAACCAAACGTTTTGGCAAATCTTTCAGTTTTTAAAACCTTTGGCTGCACTCAAACACTAAATGACCTCTTAGCTTTATGTTAATCCTTCAAACTTCATAACAAAAGCAACTGTTTTTTTTATGTTAACAACATCTGGCTCATAACTTCAGTGGTCTATCCAACCTCTGTACATGATATCAACTGAACAATTATAAAAATAGTCGAATATCCAAATTTAGCAGCGCTGAGTTCTTCAGATTTTACTTTGTCTGCAGAGTTCCTTATTACATTTTGAACTGTTGATGTTCTTGTGCAGCTTCTTTGTGTTGAGACAAAATTAAACACTGATGCATCGCAGGCGTTTGACTTCTTCAAGGTTTTGTAGAAACACATGTTTATATCCCCTAAAGTGTCGTCGTGGTGTCACACTGACCTCTTTGGCCTTGTCAGATTTCAGGTCGTCTGCTTTCAGCAGCTTTATGTCGAGGTCTTTAAACGTTTCCTTGAAGGCCGAGTAGATTTTGTCGTCCAGTTTCGTCAGTTTCAGGAACCTCGGATCGACGGATGAAATGAGCTGAAGACAGAAGACGAGTTTTAGTTCATCTGTTAGTGGCATCTGTTAGTGGCATCTGTTAGTGGTTTAAATAACACATACAAAAATATACTGTATACACACACACACACACATACATATAGATGTTAACAGTATATAGTAGTGTGTATCCATAAATAGAAAGTCTTACATTGAAGTAAACTTCTGCGTGGTTGTAGGCCTTCATCGCCCACATGACTTCAAGCCGTGGCTGAAAGAAAAAAGTAAACACAAAGGTCAAAGGTTATTTAGTTACTAGGTCACATGTACAGTTACAAGCATCAACACATGTTGGGGTGACGACGACGTGATGTAAAACTGCAGAGTTTGTGTTGAGACGTGCACGCTGAAGTCCAGAGAATAAAGATTTAACAAATACATGAACAGAATGAAGTTGGACTTTAGGCCTTTGCACACTGACTCCGTTTTCTTTGCCAGAAATTTTTGCATGTCTAAAACGTCACATTGTGTCAATCACATTTACAAAACTTTTATCCATCATTAAAATTTTCAGAACAGGTTCAATTTTTTTGCATTTTCCGCATCGCAGATTTTCAGACGTTAAATAGCATTAAATGTGTAAGGGAAGAAGAAGCCGGTAACAACATGGAGAAATCTACATCCAGAGCCGTGACTTTTTGGACGGACCAAATGTACAGAGCTGTAAAGTTGTCCACCATGGTACCAGTTAGCAGCTAGCTAACCGTAGCTAACTTGTTTGTCCATTGTTTGGTCTGTGACGTAATAGGTCAACAGGAAAAAGATCCAATACTAACAAGCTGAAAGGGGGCATATCTCCACCTATCGTAGAGGAGTCGCACATACTTGGCTCAATAAATGGATTCCCCTCCCGTGCTTGTATACTGGGACAAGGACAGTAGGCCAGTTAGGTGTCCTCGTCCAGCTGGGACTGTAGAAACACTTCACTGTAGCGTGTCCTCGTCCAGCTGGGACTGTAGAAACACTTCACTGTAGCCCTTTTTAAACAGGAGTTGTGCAGATTTGCAGGNACTTGGCTCAATAAATGGATTCCCCTCCCGTGCTTGTATACTGGGACAAGGACAGTAGGCCAGTTAGATGTCCTCGTCCAGCTGGAACTGGAGCTCCTGGGTTAAGATAGAGCCATTCACATTTTCGCATCGGCCACCATAGTTATCAGCTCCTCTGTGATGACAGCATCAGAAAAACAGATTGTTTTTAATATAAAACGTCTTCATTCAGTGTTTTTACTGGTTTAAATCAGCTGGTCTGTTTGTTTTGGAGACTCTGTGGATAATTCAGCTCCTGAACAATGAACTCTGAAGGAATTCAAACCAGGAGAAGTTTCAGCTGGCTGCAATCTGCAGTCCTTACCGCTAAACGCCACTGAATCTGACACACTGGACCTTTAAAGTTGTGCTCGTCTTAACTGCTTTACATCCTGTTGGGTCGATTAATCAACAACGATGCCTCATATTCTATAAGATCATCACATGTTTGTAGCGTGGCTGTCCTGTGAGAACCACGTGTTTCTCTAAAAAGCCATAAAAACAGTCTGTTTTCAGCTTTGTGACGATGACTTTGAAAGGAAACTTAAAAAGCAACTTATAAAGCAACACTTCATCCTTCAGTTTATCACAAACATTCAACATCAACACATCTGGAGATACGTGCTTCTCACTGGACAAATGTCGTGCAGTAAGAAGTACGACATTTACCTCTGAGATGGAGGAGAAGTATAAAGTTGTGTGCAAATGGAAATACTCAAAGTACAAGTACCTTAAATTTGTATTTAAGAATGACTGGAGGAAAATATGTTGCATGCTGATACAAAGACACCAAGTATCCATTTATTAAAAATATATATATATAAATATTCCAAATACAAATTAAACTTCTGGTACCCTACTAGAATAATAAAATAATTTGCTTTATCAGTTCATTAGATCCATGTTGCTGCAGTAAAACTGACTTAAGTGAGATGAACAGATGGAAAACTTTGTCTTATTAGATAAAAACAGATGTTGACAAAGTTTTTCCGTAATTTGCAGTTGAAAATAGGAAAGAAATCGCAATATATTTTATGGTAATACCCAGTGCAGAAGCGATTTCTACCCCTCGTACTAAGTCACTGTCCACTGCAGATGTTTGCCATATGTCATGTTAACGTTACAGGCTGTATTTTGGCAGGTGTTACCACAGATGGTGTCCCTCTGTTAGTATACAGATCTGCTAACATGATGAGCCTCTAACGACACAGGTGTGTCTGTCGGTTAGAGCACCGACACCTCACCTAACAGTGATTGGTGAAAGTGTGATCCTGTGTGAATACTGACAGATCAAACTATGATGCAGTACGCTACAAACTTTGAACCACTGAATTTGTTGTAACACCAGTTTTCTCCCTCCTCCAAATGTGACTCTCTCTCCTGTCGTCTGCTCTCTTTGGTCTGGGTTAAAATAAGAAAGGAAATGAAGGCAACAGAAACAGACTTTGACACAACACCAGCTGTTCTAACTTTGCCTTGCTAGTCGTGACAGCACAGGACAAAGTAGCTCTTGAGTCAGAAGCGATGTGGGGCACAGTGTTTCTGAGTGTGTGACTGCTGGTGGCTTCAAGCTGTGTCTTATGACCTTCCTCTCTGCTCAGAGATTTAAATACTGCAGCTCTCAGTTCAACCATAACCCTGTGATGTTGGGCTCAGATGTCATATCCCTCTTTCCTCCAGGGTTCAGGGGTTATCAAAGCTGGCTTTGCAGGTGACCAGATCCCCAAATACTGCTTCCCTAACTAGTAAGTGTTCCTGGACCTCATTCTGCATCTCTCACGTAACTTTATCAACTAATCTGCTGATTATTTTTAATTTCTTTGACTCTGAAATGTCAGAAATTTGTGAAAAATACACCTCACACTCTCCCACAGCCTGAGATGACACATTCAGACTGTATATTTTGTCTAAATCTCTAAAGTTACATAGTTTATAATGATGTAAAACAAAGAAAAGTAAATAACACTCACATTCAAAGATGCTGGTCTCAACAAATGTTTGCATATTTGCTTAAAAACTGAGTCAAACAATTATTTGACAGTCAAAAAGTTTTTCTGTCCCGTAACACAGTGTCACACATTTTGTGTTTTACTCAGTTCTGCATGTTTGTCTGTGTTACATTCACTTTGCTTTTCTGTGTGTGTGTGTGGTACAGTGTGGGGCGTCCCAAGCATGTGCGCGTGATGGCAGGAGCCCTGGAGGGAGACCTCTTCATCGGACCCAAGGCAGAGGTAACACACACACACTGCATCTGTTTGTCCCATTTAGCCAGCAAACACCAGAATCACACAGTAAAGATTCTTCCAGATAAAATCAGAGTGCACAATGTGTACTTGTGTTCAGAAATACAGCTACAGATTTCCTCATGTTTTTGTGTCTAAGCAACTGATGGAAACAACAATTTTTGAAACTGGTCCAGTGTTGAGAGAGAGCGCTGCAGCCAGCAGCTGTGGAACAGGCTGCAGTGTAACACCAGTGTCCGTCCACTGACAGTGTTTGTTTTGTCACTGACAGGCTCAGATTGTTATTCTAAGTGTCTGACAACAATATGAAAGGATCCCTACAGAGATAGAGCTTTGTGTTAAAGAGGAAGATCCTTTTGTTTAACCAGAAACAGCCCTGAAATCACTGTCACCAAACCCACCAGACTCCTTTTAAATAAACAGTCACTTACTCTTTAACACAAAGCTCTATCTCTGTAGGGATCCTTTCAAAAAAACATGAGAAAACAGGATCCAGGCTGAAAAATACCAAAGTGGAAATTTGAAGCTTATTAGACATGCAGAAAGCCGCACAGCAGCTCCTCCACATGGCAGCAAATGTTTTGTTTCCCCCTCAGTGTAAAACAAAGTGACGTTTTGTGGGCGTCCTCATGAACACAGACTGTATCTACAGCAGATGTCAGAAGAGGTCTAACAGCTAATAACTGTGGCAAAGGCGAGAGAAGCATCCCCACATCCTGATGTTGCCCCCAGCAGGCTCCATGTTGGGGACGGTGTGGAGCTGATGTGCTCTGATTGCATTACTTCAGTCGTTGTAGCACTTAATGTTAGATCACATAACCTTCTTCCCCGTGTGTCTCATAAACCTCGAGGCAACACTAACTGAGATGTCATGTGAGGGTTTTTTTTTACCTCTCCTTCTGCCATAAAGGCGGTGACGCAGGCGACAGCTGCTGTAGTTCAGTTTATTACAAGACAAATACAGGGCCTTGTGTACAGAGGAGGAAACACACTCGGTGGTGGTGAAGAAATGCAAACTGACAGACACATGTTAACTTGAGTTGTTTGAGGTGGTTGGTAGTGTGTTTATTTCCACCTTCTGACCACCAGGAGCACAGGGGCTTGTTGTCGGTTCGGTATCCGATGGAGCACGGGATCGTGAATGACTGGAACGACATGGAGAGGATCTGGCAGTACGTTTATTCCAAGGAGCAGCTGCAGACTTTCTCTGAGGAGGTGAGCTCCTCTCCTCCTCTTCCCCCTCCTCTTCTTACTGCAGCATGTTCATCAGCTCTGATATCCAAACATCTGTATGCACCTGTGTCTTTATCGTTGGCAGCATCCGGTCCTGCTGACTGAAGCTCCTCTCAACCCCAGTAAGAACAGGGAGAAGGCTGCAGAGGTTTTCTTTGAGACCTTCAACGTCCCTGCTCTCTTCATCTCCATGCAGGCTGTCCTCAGCTTGTGAGTACATCTTACTCCGACTGTGTATCTGTGCATGCTCTCAGTTCATGAGCTGCAACTCTTTAGTCAAGTTCATCTCTGTCACATGACTGCTGACTTGATACTCAAGTACAGAGAGGCTGTGAGGTGGAGAGGAAAATCTCTGCTAGCTGCTGGGCTAATTTATACAATGTAAAATGCCAAAGGCTTGTGCTATTAACGTTAGCATGTTGTATTTGTGGGGAAAATGTGTCCAGATAAAGACAAGTGTTTGTCTGTGAATGCTGCGAGTTATAGTGAAGCTGATTTGTGTTTGACACTGTCTCTATTAAGCCATGTTTAATGTGTGTTTAATGTGTGTTTTGAATCAACTAAACTTTACAGCACTTCACAGAAACTTTGCCGCCAACTAGTGTTTTGGAGGTGTAACTGCAGAGTGACACAGACACACCACCACACACACACACCACCACACAAGTATAAATGCTCACCACGGCGTATTCTGTAAATGTGACGAGCCTTTGTTTCGTGCAGGTACGCCACAGGTCGCACCACTGGTGTTGTGTTGGACTCAGGGGACGGTGTGACCCACGTCGTGCCCATCTACGAGGGCTTTGCCATCCCACACTCCATCATGCGCGTGGACATCGCCGGGAGAGACGTGTCACGGTACCTCCGCCTGCTGCTCCGTAAGGAAGGCTACAACTTCAACACCTCGGCAGAGTTCGAGGTTGTTCGCACCGTCAAAGAGGTAAGGCGGTCGGCGTGAGTTGATTTTGAAACATAAAATACTTTCAATGATTTTCGTCTAATCGTATGTGTTTCCAACCCTGCAGAGAGTCTGTTATCTGTCTCTCAACCCGCAAAAGGACGAGACTTTAGAAACAGAGAAGGCGCAGTATCCACTGCCTGATGGAAGCACTTTAAACGTGAGTTAAATCTTTCCATATTTTCCTCTGTGAAAATCTCCTCTCCCTCCTGACCACACCCCCTGACATGTGACCTTCTTTTCAGATCGGTCCAGCCAGGTTCCGCGCTCCAGAGCTGCTGTTCAGACCCGACCTGATCGGAGACGAGAGCTCGGGGATCCACGAGGTCCTGGCGTATGCCATCCAGAAGTCTGACATGGACCTCCGACGCACACTCTTCTCCACCATAGTATTGTGTGGCGGGTCGACCTTGATCAAAGGTTGGTGTCAAGTGATGAGAGCAGACAGTTGAACTTCATGGACATACTTCACTGTGACGTTCCACACATGCTGCACTCGCTGATTCCGTCTCTTTTCTTTTAGGCTTTGGGGAACGACTACTAACTGAAGTCAAGAAGCTCGCACCCAAAGACGTGAAGATCAAGGTGCGTCCAGGTTCTTTGTTGATGTTGGTGTTCATGTTGCAGCTGTCGATGACTAATGCTGCGTTCACATGGAATCGGGCAGACGGTAGACGGCAAAGCAGTTATCATTTTATCAGTAGAGAGCAGGACGGTAAAATAAGAGGAGGCTGGCAGAGAATACCAGCAACAGAAACAGTACACAGCACTGCCGTTTGAAGTGAAAGTAAAAAAAAATTGCCGTCCTCCACAACAGAATTTACAACCGGATGTTAAGTATGGAGAAAACATGGATGATCGAGACAGTCACTAGAAAAATAAGATAAAATAACAAACAGGAAATTCATTTATTTAATATATTTTATTCCATTCTTTGTAAACATCACCATCTTATTTTTTATGCTGTGTAAAAACGTGTTCATGTGACCTGTGGTTGCTTTTGTTCTGTCCAGATTTCTGCTCCCCAGGAGAGGCTCTACTCCACATGGATCGGGTAAGAATTCAGATTTCAGGGTACCCACTGTGTTGGAAGATTGGTGACATTTGGTAAAAGTTTGTAATTTGAGCGTGCTCCTGTCCCGGCAGTGGCTCTATCCTGGCATCGTTGGACACCTTTAAGAAGATGTGGGTGTCGAAGCGAGAATATGAAGAAGACAGAGCACGTGCCATCCACAGGAAGACCTTCTAGTCGGGGCCGTCGCCCTGCGATCGCCCCCAGAACTGCCCTCAATCTCCCCCGTCATACTGTCAGAGACTCCTGCACCTGTCATCTCCGGGTACCTCTGCATCATCCTTTATCAACCCCTCCTTCTGCTTCTAAACCCCTGTCAGCCTCCTGCTTTACCCCCCCTCCACCTCCACCCAGAGAGACGCACACGATCATGTGTGCTAGTTTCCATATTTACCTCCTCCTCCATCCTCCTGCTGTAGGGTGACACCACCCTCCAAACATTCACATCCAGAGGGCCGTCAGGGTATCAGAGAGGGTTAGCACTGTGGACTCTTACTACAGTTCATGCTATTCTATAATTTAGTCCACTTTGAAGTATTGGTATCGCTCTCTTGCCTACAAAGCTCTGCAAGGTGTAGAATATCATGAAATGTCAATAAACCTGAATGTTTTTCTTTTTTTGCTACTGTTGAAATTTCCATTCCAGACCGAAGATTTAGATTTTTATTTTATGTCCATTTTGTAGACTTTATTTTCTGTTTCTGACCTGGATTAGCTCGTACAGAACAAAGGTTTGATAGCAGTGCTGTGTGAATATAGTGGTAGTGACAGTGAGCAGGTGAAAAGGCGAAGATAACCACTGTATTATATATCTGGCCTAAACTGCACAGTTTCCACCTCGGAGCTAAAAGTTAACGCGGTTAATTTATCATTCGACTTATTGTTCTTTTCTGTCATTATTACCAATGAAATGTTTCTACATGAACATGACGTTACGTGTTTGTGTTGAGGACAAGTGTCAGCCTTTTGTCTCGGCTGACGGGATTAAAACAAAGAGTAGAAAAATGCCTTGATTTTATTAATTTTTCTTTTTTTAATCCATCATTGGGTTCCACGTTTACAGCAGCCAGGATGCACTTAAAGGAGAAATCTGGTATTTTTCAGCCTGGGTCTTATTCTCATAATTCTGACGTGTGTCGGGGGGGAACAGCACGAAGCTCCGAATGCTTTCTGTATGAACTTTAAAGTCACAAAAGTCATTTGAAACACTCGTCTCAGAGTTCAGATTAAAGACAGTAATGGCTGAAGAGCTGCCTGTTCCAGGAGTCCAGTTTATTTTCTGTCATTGTTTAAGTTTTTTCAACAATAACAGAAAACTCTGCTGGTTAGAGCACAGAGCGGTCTGCTTTAATTTGACGTAATTCACACCTGTCGTCCAGTTGGTGGCGTACGAATATTAATTAGCTATTTTCTAGTCTTGTCTTTAAACTCACGTGCATGACCTTGTTGTCTTGCTGGCTTTAGCCATTGATTGGCTGTGTCGCTACATACCATCGCAAAATGTCACGGTGTCTTAAGTCTCTTTGCAGGGTCGATGTCCATGCCCTTACAAACAGGTGTAGTGCTGCACAGTGCAACTGAAGGGGAGGAAACAGACTTTTCGCGGTTTGCATAATCTGGTTGAACTTCATTTTTTAAGTGTTTGAAGATCACTGAAGTGTCTGTCATGCAAGAGAAAATAAAAACCAATGGTCAGCGTTGTCATATTGACATTTAAAGTGTGTTGATTGATTCACGACGTCAACTCATGCACTGAGTAACACGCAGGAAAACATTCGACCTTAAAAGTTGTCGGTAGCTTCTGGCAGTAGCCTTTGAGTGGCGCAGTGAGTTAAATTAATTTTTCTTAGTCTATAGCTGCTAACGTGAACTATTAAAGATGAAACGGCAGCCAAACATCCTTTTATTTATAGTTACAGTCGACTAATAAATGTAAACTTGCCACTGTAGAAACAGCAATTGTATAACCTTCGAAAACAAGCCACAGTTTGACCATGTGTGTGCAGCATAGGTGCACCCGGGAACCTAAACCAATAGCACCACATCCTGGTTATGAATGCAGAATCACAAAGCCTGTTTTGTATGTATTAATTTTAGAAAATAAAAATGAATGAATGAAAATTAAATGCTGTTAAATATGTCTGACTATCATTGAAAAATTAAAATTAAAATGACAGATGTAAAAACAGATCTATGACGTTTCATTTCCCCCATGGGACCTTGTTTTGGATAAAGTAATCAGTTGTTTGATCCTGCTTGAATTTTGCTTTAAATTACACATTTGTAAATTTAGAAAATAATTTTGCAAGCCAAGAAAGTCACAGTTTGTCCCAGTACTATTTAGTTTTATGTCAAACGGCTCAGTGATCTACATCTTTGATCTCACATGATGCACGTCACCAACACGGACGTTACCTTGGCACAAATGTAAACTTATCTTACCTGATGCGTTTTATCCAGAGACTCCTGGTGTTTTTATCAGCCGGGAAGCAAAAGAACGAGGAAAACCTGTCGCTGTTCGTCAGAGTACGTCCTGGTATGAAACACGCAGGCATGGTAGCTTCAGTTAGAAAGTTATGACGTCACTTACGCATCTTGTTTCGTCATACTTCGTCATTCTTTAACAGTTGTATGACAAACTGCAACTTATTTGACTTGGAAAACTTATCTTTTAAATTGGCAGTCGTGTGTAATTCATGGGGCAATTCAAACAGGATCAAAATAATTGTCTCGTCATTGACTATCGTACAAATTTATTCCTGTAAAAGGGTCCCATGATGGACTTTGCCTCCCTATGTGACATGATTGTACTTCAGCCAAGTCAAAGAGAATTGTTTGGACTCAAAAAGTGTTTGAAATATTTCCGAATAACTGAAGTTTATTTGGAGAGTGCAGGAGGCTCGTGCTGTTTGTCCCAACATGATTTTTTGGGGAGCTTCTTGAATCTGCAACAGATGAAAAGTGTTAAAGACTGGAGTCAGTCCTCGGATTAAAACCCAGGCTGAAAATCTCTATTTTTTCCTTTAAATGTTTTACGTGTAACATTCAGCTGATATGATAAACAAGTAGCTGTTCCCCACTTGTCTATTTGAGGCTTTACTCAGATGCATGTCAGTTAATCGTGTACAGTCAAAGATCTCCACAGAGACATGACACCAGGCACTGGAGTCTGGACGGTGAAACACTGAGAAAGCCAACAATAGTTTTTGTATTCTCCTCCTCCCCCCGTCTCTATGTACTAGTAAAAGTCTGGATCTTATGATTTACCTGCATCTCGGTGACAGTGAAGGGGTCGTGTCCTCACCTGTGTCCGCCTTACTCCAGTGCGTCTGCGCTGGAGCGTCCACATTGTCTGCTTTTGGGTGTTTTTAAAAAAGGTTACAAAAAAAAAGGCTGTAAAATATCATCAGCCTTGTGTACAGTGGAATGCTTTTCAAAAACAACCACCACAAACAAAAAACCATAGGATAACAGACTAAAAATGTACAATACTGTTTATTCAAGTGTTTGCTTTTACTTTTCGTAAATTCAATATAATAAATAAGTTAATGGCTGCTGCTCAGTGTCTCCTCATTGATTTATCAGCTGTTTTCAGACTTTCAGGGTCGTGAAAAGACTCTGTAACAAAAACAAACAGAAGACTTCAGAAGATATTTTATAAGTAGTGAAACCACACTTTGAGTCAATTGATTCTGCACTACACTGACCCAGAATGACGACTTGAAAATATTTGTATTTGATTTTTGTGGCAAATTTATTAAAACACACTACATTTGAAATGTACATGCTGCACCCAGTTGGACTGAAGAATGAACTGATTAGATAATGGTGGTCAAAGGTCACTGACATGGATGGAGACTGTAAGCAAATCTGCCTGGTAAAATAAAGGTTAAATAAAATGAATATAAGTGCAGCTCTGCAAACAACCGCGACACAATAATTCTATTTTTGTTTTGTTAATTTATTTTAGTCACTCTGAATCTGAAATCTACGTGCTGCACCCACTTGGATTTTCTTCTATTTTTTATTTTTATTTTATTTTTATTACCAGCAACATTTCCTCAAACTGGTCCAGTGTTGAGTGAGAGCTCTGCAGCCAGCAGACATGAAACTGAAGTAGAAGCACACAGTAAGAAGTACACAAATTCAAGAGCTATTTTTTTGGTGCTTTAAGAGCCTTTTGTTTGTTATTTCAGGGTACAGTGAGTCAGACTAGCAACATAATTAGATATTTTTCATATCTAAACATCCTAATAAATCTGTAACTGTTTAGAAAGCTCCAAGCAATCAACCTGTTCTGGCCTCCAAATCTCCCACACACCAATCTGATTAAGCAACTTGGGATGTGCTGGTACCCCACCTCACAACTGACAGATTTCAAATGATCTGAAGCCGGCACCCTGGTGCCAGACACCACAGGACACCTTCCAGAGGTTATGTGTCCATGCCTTGACATGTCAGAGACAAGTCTGATCCAAGGAGGCCCCACTGTGGATTAGGGGTACTAGCACGTCAGATTTGGATCTGGGGAATTTAGAGGCCGGGTCGACGCCTTTAGCTTTTTGTCATGTTCCTCGGGCCATTCCTGAGCAGTTTCTGCAGTGTAGTGTGGGGCATTTTCCTGCTGGGCGGCCACAGCCATCAGGGAGTGCTGCTGCCATGAGGAGAGATACTCCATCTGCAGAGGTGTTTGGGTGGGTGGAGCACATCAAGAGGCATCTTCATCAATTTCTGGACCAAAAGTTGTAACAAGATGATCAATGTTCATTTTCACTTCACCTGATAGTGGTTCTAACTTTTTGGCTGATCAGTGTATATGTACACACACACACACACACACACACACACACACACACACACAAAAGGTGCCATTTGCTATATGCCCTCAAAAATGTAAGCCCAACTCTATCATGAGTTTTCTTTCTTTTCTGTGAGTGAAATAGTAGAAAATCTATCAGAATTTAATGCTAATTCTACATAAATAAATTATATATATTAAAAAATATTTAATTAAATGAATAATTTCTTGTGATCTTTGATGTTAAAATCATGAGATCATATACAGGTATGCAGTGATGATTGCTGGGTAACATTCATATGTTGATGTTGCCTAATGTCGAGTCTCTTTGATCATGTGACGAGATGAGACGATATCTGGTAGTTAGTTTAGGTGCAAAATCTGTCAAGATTGAAAAGCTGAGCGCATCTACAGGTCCAGTGAGCAGTCGTGTCTTTTAAACATAGAAGCTGCAGTAAGAAAGACGAGAGAGAAACCAACAGGGGGGAAAAGAAGCAACGCCTGAATTAGATTCATCTGGATCTTGTATAAACAGTTGCCAGTGGTGTGTGTGTGCACCTTGTAACTAGTAGCTAGCGTGCACCACTGCCTTCTGAAACATTAGGTGCGGTTACATGAGGACTTTTCAATCGGGTTGGGTGAACCCGATTGAAGTCATTGCGATTGGCCAACCTGTTTACATGGGATGTCTTCTATTATGGGTGTTTACATGCGCCAGCGTATGTAATCAGGTTGGGAGGTATTTAACTGTAGTTAGAACATGGCACTCTTAAATACTTGATTCTGACTGGTCAATTAACAAAATTCTGCGGTGCTTAGTATCACTGCTGCCCTGCTGTTCCGTTGCTAGGGACGCCACAGCATGAGGAGTATCAAAATCAGTTAACGTTAGTCCACATGGGCCAAATTGGATCGGAGTGGAAACGGAAACGCACCTACTGAATGTATACACATGCTGCTTTTGCTTTATAATGATTATAACAGTGAAAAAAGGCTGACCCTGCTGTACAGGAACCAGTGAAGGGAAGCAGGAAAACTTTGCTCATTCAACCCCTGGCAAAAATTATGGAATCACCAGTCTTGGAGGATGTTCATTCAGTTGTTCAATTTTGTAGAAAAAAAGCAGATAACAGACATGACACAAAACTAAAGTCATTTCAAATGGCAACTTTCTGGCTTTAAGAAACACTAAAAGAAATCAAGGGAAAAAAAATTGTGGTAGTCAGTAACAGTTACTTTCTTAGACCAAGCAGAGGGAAAAAATTATGGAATCACTCAATTCTGAGGAAAAAATTATGGAATCACCCTGTAAATTTTCTTTCCCAAAACTAACACCTGCATCAGATTAGATCTGCTCGTTAGTCTGCAGTTAAAAAGGAGTGATCACACCTTGGAGAGCTGTTGCACCAAGTGGATTGACATGAATCATGGCTCCAACACGAGAGATGTCAATTGAAACAAAGGAGAGGATTATCAAACTCCTTAAAGAGGGTAAATCATCACGCAATGTTGCAAAAGATGTTGGTTGTTCACAGTCAGCTGTGTCTAAAATCTGGACCAAGTACAAACAACATGGGAAGGTTGTTAAAGGCAAGCATACTGGTAGACCAAGGAAGACATCAAAGCGTCAAGACAGAAAACTTAAAGCAATATGTCTTGAAAACAGAAAATGCACAGCAAAACAAATGAGGAACAAATGGGAGGAAACTGGAGTCAACGTCTGTGACCGAACTGTAAGAAATCGCCTAAAGGAAATGGGATTTACATACAGAAAAGCTAAACGAAAGCCATCATTAACACCTAAACAGAAAAAAACAAGGTTACAATGGGCTAAGGAAAAGCAATCGTGGACTGCGGATGACTGGATGAAAGTCATATTCAGTGATGAATCACGAATCTGCATTGGGCAAGGTGATGATGCTGGAACTTTTGTTTGGTGCCGTTCCAATGAGATTTATGAAGACGACTGCCTGAAGAAAACATGCAAATTTCCACAGTCATTGATGATATGGGGCTGCATGTCAGGTAAAGGCACTGGGGAGATGGCTGTCATTACATCTTCAATAAATGCACAAGTTTACGTTGACATTTTGGACACTTTTCTTATCCCATCAATTGAAAGGATGTTTGGGGATGATGAAATCATTTTTCAAGATGATAATGCATCTTGCCATAGAGCAAAAACTGTGAAAACATTCCTTGAAGAAAGACACATAAGGTCAATGTCATGGCCTGCAAATAGTCCAGATCTCAATCCAATTGAAAATCTGTGGTGGAAGTTGAAGAAAATGGTCCATGACAAGGCTCCAACCTGCAAAGCTGATCTGGCAACAGCAATCAGAGAAAGTTGGAGCCAGATTGATGAAGAGAACTGTTTGTCACTCATTAAGTCCATGCCTCAGAGACTGCAAGCTGTTATAAAAGCCAGAGGTGGTGCAACAAAGTACTAGTGGTGTGTTGAAGTGTTCTTTTGTTTGTTTGTTTTTCATGATTCCATAATTTTTTCCTCGGACTTGATTGATTCCATAATTTTTTCCCTCTGCTTGGTCTAAGAAAGTAACTGTTACTGACTACCACAATTTTTTTTCTTGATTTCTTTTAGTGTTTCTTAAAGCCAGAAAGTTGCCATTTGAAATGACTTTAGTTTTGTGTCATGTCTGTGATCTGCTTTTTTCTACAAAATTAAACAACTGAATGAACATCCTCCAAGACTGGTAATTCCATAATTTTTGCCAGGGGTTGAATAGGTGTGTCAACGCATTGTGCGCAGATGAACGCTGTTTGACTTCTTCCGCAGCCCATTTTATTAATTATCATTAGGCTGCTGTTGCCATGGATACAGAGTACAGACACATTTCTTTTTGCAAATTTTGAATCAATACTACGTGCTTTAATCATTAATTTGTGTCACATCACTGAATGTTTTAGTAGTAAAGCCATGATAAGTGGGATACTGTATAGTGAGCCAGTGACAGCTGAAAAATAACTCCCTTCAGGGGAATGGAACTCTGACGCCCAGTGGAGGATTAGGATTAGGAGGGGGTGTGGACATATATGTAGCCTACTTATATAGCCGACACAGATACATGACCATCACGCTGTAACATGGGGGTATAGTTGATTGTTGTGCTGCTTTCAGTCTGCCCCTACCGTAACTGGCAAATGATCGAGGTAACACTGGGAAATGTGATGTGCTGCTAGCCGTGTGTCACTATTAAATCCGGCTGCGTTCTGCAAACTGTGAGCCCCGATAGCAACACAGAATAGAACTGCGAGAGTACGCGTCATGACGCCTTACGTCGAGACAGTAGTGAGCATGCGCAGAAAGAACGGAATGCGTGGAATCGGGTAGGAGGTGTATACAAGACAGAAAAATTGTGCCATTCGGGCTCTGAAAAGGAATATTCCACCCCTGTGCACCCGATTAGATTTTCTTTCGGGTTGGCTGTTTTCATTCGGGTTGAGGTGTTTACAAGGAGCATTCCTAATCGAGTTGGGCTTCCAACCCGAATGCAAAAGGAATACATGGCTCCATGTAAACGCACTGATTGTGTCTAAATTCTGTGACATCCTCTGTACAAACTGATTAACATGAGAAGGAAACATCATGGTTAACTACTTTATATGTTCAGTGCAGTTTATATTATATATGTCTCAGTGTTGTGTTACTCTCCCACCACCAGTTTAATGAGACTTCTGTCAACATCAGAATGAATCACAGCCTTGTACTGACTGAAAAACACATTAGAAAACCTTAAAAACAATGAACCTACACAAAGAAACTAAAGAAAAATAAATGTCTTGTTTAAAGATAGAGGAGGGGAGCTGCTGTACTCAACATCAAACAGCAGGGGGCGTCCTCACTCCATTTAAAACCAGAGCGGTTGATCCAAACAGTTTTCTAATCTGTACAGTGAAGTTAAACTGGAAGAACAAAAACAAACAGCCATTAAATACCACAGAGGGCGCTGTTTGAGGAATTACACATCTGATATTTAAAAGGTGATTACATTTGAATGTTCTTATGTAGTTATTACATCAACATCACACTTAATATATACAGAATGAAACACATTTCACCAACATTGTAGACTGTGTTTTCTACACAGCTGACCCCCCATTATCTTTCTGTTCATCTACAACTTGGTTCTTTGCTGCTTTACCAGCTGCTGTTACTCTACCAATCCGGTACGATAGCGCTGCTTTGATTCCTTCATTTTTATCCATTTCAACTTTCATCTCTTCCAGTTTCTTGACTTTCTCTGTGTCTCCTTTCTCCTTCATCTTCTCAATCAGGAAGTCCAAATGAACCAAAGTGGACAGTGACTTCACATTCAGGGCGAGCTGCTCCAGACTCTCAACATGCTGGAACGACTCTTCCAGCCAATGATCTTTTTCTTTCTCAAGTTCCTCGATGTTCTTCTGAAGAGTTTCCAGAAGGCTTGTTGACTCCTCACAGCCTGCTTTACCCTTTTCAAACTTGTCTTTCATGTCCTGTTTGGTCTTTCGTACTGTCCTTGTCGTGCTCACATACTTCCACATTTTTTTAACGTGATCTGATTTCTTTGTTTTACCCTCACATACAGGACATTGTTTGCCTTCCTCATGACCTAATGCACAACAGTCGTCCACACATACAGTGCACTGTTTATCTTTCACATGAACTGATACAGGACACCTCCCAGTACAGACAGTACAGTATAATTTTTTTTCATGATCCGATTCACGATATTTATCCTCACATACAGGACATTGTTTTCCTTTAACATGAAATGATACACAACACTTTCCCTCACATTCAGTGCATGGTTTGCCTTTCTCATGATCTGCTACAAAACATTGATCCTTACATAAAGTGCATATTTTTTTCATGACCTCACAGTGTTTTGGATACCAGGCCAGTGTGCATGGATAGTGACAGTTCTCCTTGCAGACAGTGCAGCAGACAGCTCCTCCATAATTTAACCCAAATGCCCACCGTCTCCTCTCACTGACACGTTGTTTAACTTTGCAGACCTCATCAACTTCTACAGTGAACTTTTCATTGTTCTTCATCTTCTTTTCATATTTCTTCAGAGCTTCCTGATTCTGCTTGATTGCACTCTGTTTCTTTTCAATAAACTCAATTCTCTCTTGCAAGTTGTGGATGCAGGCTGCTAGTCTAATCCGCTCCTTCAGAACCTCCACAGTTTCCTTCAGCTTTTGAGATTCAGTTTTTTCGAGGAAGTTTGTGAACTGACTCAGTCCTTTCATTGTTCTTTTATCTGCTTGTTGAAGAGCTTCTGTCTCCTCTGTCCTGTCTTCATGCTGGCAGTTATCAAACAGGAAGTGAACAGGCTGATTCTTCTCATTTTTGGCACATCTAATCTCTGCAGTCTCAATGGCTTTCAGAACATTTTTAGGAGTTCTTCCATTTGAATGTGTGATGAGGGCAACAATGTTCTTCTCCATGTTTTTTCCAAACAGAGACACAACTGAATCAAAGATGTACCTCAGTCGGTCATCCAGACGATTCTCACTCGCTTTCATCACCAGACCCACTGCATTGATCTCATGAACTCCATCGTCTGAGCAGAACAAGTCTAATAACCTTTCACTGACGATGACATCATGTTCAGTTCCTGCAGTGCTCCCATATCCAGGAGTATCGATGATGGTCAGAGAGTAGGGCAGAGTTTGACCTTCAAAACCAAAGATCTCGTACACGATCACATCTGATGTTTGACTTTCACACTGACTTTTCTCCTCACCCTGAAAGTCAGTCACATCTGATGTTGGACTTTCTGATTGACTTTTCTTCTCGTCCTCTACGATCTGAAACCAGACATCGTCCCTCCACTTCACTCCCATGGCGTAGTTGACCAGAGCGTTGATCAGAGTAGATTTTCCTGCTCCTGTTTCACCCACAAGCAAGATGGTTTTGTTTAACTTGCTTGGATCCTTTTCACCGAGAGTCATTCTTGTCAGAGTTCCAATATTCTCTTTCTTTAGTTTCAGCCTGTAAACATTAGGAGATCCTGGTTGGATCGGATCTTTGCAGGTGATGTGGTCATATTTGGATGAGGTTTTCCTGTAGAGAAGAAAAGACCAGAAAAAGCAACTGAACACAAAATTAAATGAAATTACTGTACTTGCTGGGATCTTTTAATAAAAGCCTTTTAACGTATGAATCTATACTTATGTAAAAACTAATTATTACAGGCGGAGCAGTTACACAGTATGTGATATCAGCTCAATAAGTTCATCATTTAAAACTTACAGCATCGTCACCAAATAATAACTGACAGGCAAAATAACTGTGTGGGCTTGTGTGTGTCTGCTACCTGCCACAAAGCACCTCCACTGAACATCATCTAAAGGTTGTATTTGGTCAGCAACATATCTGTGCTTTTGATCAATGTGTGAGCTCCATTTTAGCATCTCATTTTGCTGCCCCATTGCATCCCTGTGTGCACCGCAATGCACATACAGCTGGCATTGTGTCAGCTAACTAAGCTAAATAACACACGCAAGCCAGCTCAACTTCAATCTGTTGCACGTCAAACCCATCAGCGGCGACAAATGTCAGACGTCAGTTTGTATCTTTATGTCACCAGCTTCTATTGAAAATGACTTGTAGCCTGTTGTTGTGTCGCTCGAAGAGTGAATGCAACATTAGAGACAGTAGCATTACTCACGTTGCCATGGTAACAGTTTTACAGGAGGATAAGGATGGAGCACCTTCGTATGAGTTCTCTGGAGGAAAGAAAAATAAGTCAGTAACGTACACATCCTGTCAGCTGTACTGTTGTCATAAGATACTGTATCATAACTGACATGATTAAAGAGTGGAAACACAGTCCTTCAGCCTGTGTCCACCTCCTACACAGAGTTTAAAATCAACCACAGTCAGTTTCATAACCCAAATATTTACCAGCTCACAATATCTTTATTGAATTTTCCAAATTTAGAAAACAAAACAAAACAAAAGGCCAACCAAGTGACACAAATGAGACAGTGTGTTAACATACAGGTCCTTGGGGACATTCAATGAAACAAAAATATTAAAAACCCTACATTAGGTTTTCCCTTTTACACACATATGGTCACTATAACACTGCAAACAAAATAGGACAGAAAAAAACAAAACAAAAACAAAAACAGAAAAACAAACAAAACATGGCGGTTAATGGAATATTTCTGTAAAGAAATAGGATCATGAGTCCATACAAATATCATTGCCGTACAATCCAGTGATTAAAGGATGAGAGTTATGGTTAGAGTTATGCAGAGGGTGCACTTATTCTACTCCAGGTTCGTTCAACAGTTGAGATAGATCATTGTTTTTAGTATATTGGATAAATCGACCCCACACTTTTTGAGATGTCTCCTGATTGTCCTTAAGAATGTAATGTAATTTTTTTCCAGAGGTAAGCAAGAAGATAATTCCCTAAACCAGATGGCAATACCTGGCTTACTCGTACTTTTCCATGTTAGAGCTATTGTCCTCTTTGCTTGTAAAAAACATATGTTTTAAAAGATCTTTTCATGATGTTTAAGTTTTTTATTTTTTAATAATAATTTTGTTTTTACCCTACACAGACATAGACATCAACAAAATGTTTTAATCACCAAATGCACTCAAAGCAAAATTGAAATTAGAAAGAAGGAGTAGGAAACAGCAGAGTGTTAGTAGTTCGTCGATGGAGAGTAGTGAAAAGTTTTTTTAGTTGTAAAGTTTGCGAATGGACCACACTTACCACGCAACAGGAAAGAAGGAGGAAAAGAAGACGCAACTTCACTCCTTGTGATGCACTCTCTCCAGCACTTTTCCTCCTGATGATATATCTCCCCAACAATGGTAACACCGAATCCCATTCTGTGCAGCAAAATGGGAGCGGAGGATTCAGCCTCTCTCCTCACCCGCTCAGCATCCAAAACATGGAGTTCCTCATCTGTATGCTCCGGCTCAAACATGTATGGCTCTGGGTCTGTGTCCGCTTCAAGAAACTCTTCAAAATCGCGTTCAAAGTCGTCCATTGCAGCTACTATAGTCCGGAGATATTGCTAGGCTAAATAAACAGCTAAGCTCTGTTTATAGGCTACGCTGTCAGTGTGCGGGCTGGAGATTGGTGGAGCAGAGAGGGGAGGGGGTCCCCGCTTGGTACTGTAAGTGAGTATGTGTGTGTGAAATGTGTGTTACGCTAGAAGAGTCAGAGTTTAAGACGGAGTCTTTTACCCTCTGTGTTACCAGAGTTTTTGGAGTGCTCAAATAAACGGGCATTTTTCCCGAACGCTCCTCTGGTCTCCTGCTCGTGAGGGATTCCTTACAATATCGTAACATGGTTTAGATTTCTAAATAAACATTCACCTCGTCGCTAGATAGACCTACTCCTGAAAAACTTGTGTCTGCGCAAGGCTTTTTGTCCCTACGAGGCCACCGTCATTTACCCGACGGGAGGGGTGAGCGAGTGAGCCCTGCAATCTAGAATTTGACCACTGATGTCACTGTTTTCAACCCGTTTTACACAGTGGCCCTTTAACTGAAAACAAATCTTAGTTAATTCAAAGCTCTTATTTAAATGTCATTCTAATATAAGATATGAATGACTTAGGAATGTCAGATAGTATGTTCAGTTATCAGTGATGTGATGATCAGTGACCTTTGAGGACTCAACAGCTGCACATGGATAATGTATAATTATCCTTATGCATTTTTATCTAGTATTAACTCCTGATCTTAACATTTGCAAGTATTTCATAATTACTGTCTTAAAGTGTTCTTACCTGTGTTGATGGTCCCAGATACTGACAATGCAGAGACAGCAGATCACAGCTTTTATATCAGCAGAGGGGTGGAGAACCTGTGGTCACATGATTTCACAGAAACAGTCTCAGAACCCTACTGACTGCAGTTGACTCTTGAGTACAATAGAAACTGTTCCTCTGTGCTGATTTGTCAATGAATTTTACTTATTGTTTAATTATATTAGAGCCTGTAATTCCATCTGAAATTATAATTTAAATAAACACATTTGCATTAGTAAAGATGTTCTTGTATTCTGTCAGAAGGGTTCATTGTCAGCAGTGTCAGCATGTAGTGCATACTACATCACATACCTGTGATCATTTATTTTCTTCACTGAGTTGCTGCAGCTATACATGAATTTCCTTTTGGGGTTCAGTAAACGTGTATTTTATATCATATTATGAGTATCAAACTCTGAGATCTCTCCTCCCTCCCTTCACTTCCTGTTTTTCTGACAGAAGTCAGACCATTTCTCTGAAATCACGTGACAACAACATGTCCGAAAACACTTTTCAACAACAAGGTAATTCAATGTGCTTTCCATAAGACAGAAATGCATTAAGTAAAGTTATAAAACACAAGACAAGTTAAAAAAAAAAGACAACATTAAAATATAAATAGAATTTAAAACGGAAAGTAAGATAAGAGTATATAAAAAAAATAAGCTAAAATTGAAGAAGACAAACGGTACAATACTGTTACACTGCTGAAAGAAATTAATAGTCCAAACATTGATCCTAATAAAAGAAAAAAGTTCTCTGGGAGTTTTTTCTTTTTTCCAGATTTGTGGAGCATAAAAACTGAATGCTGCTTCTCCAGTTTCAGTTCGGACACTGAGGTCATAAAGCAGACCTGATCCAGACCATCTGAGAAGTCTGAATGCTTCACAACACAACAGCAGATCAGAAAAAATGCAGTGCTTTGTAAACCAACAATAGTATAAAATCAATTCTGCGACAAACAGGAAGCCAGAGCAAAGACCTGGGACCTGGACTGATGTGGTCTCTTCTTGTTTTGGTGAAGTGCAGTTCAGATGAAAAATTTGCAACCAGACAAGTTGAACCTTAAAACAACAACACATTGATCTGCAATGCTCTGAAAAACTGCCAGTTTACACCAATACAATACAAGATGGTGTATTGTTTCTATAGCAACAACTCTCTGTACTTAAATTCTGACTTTCAGCTTTTCAGACTTATTTTGAGGCTGAATATAAATTGTAGCTTCTTAAATTCTGAATGAGGATAGTGACAGTGAGATACTGGCTACAGCTGAATCTCTAGTAGTGATGAACCAGTGAAAACCAAAACAAAATGACTCAAGCATCAGATCGACAGTGTTCATTATAAATACACCACAATAATTTAAATAACCAGTGCAGCTAGAATGGTCTGCTGATCCCAGCTACACTGCATTGTGTTCTGCTGCACAATCAAACGCTGGACACTGGCACGTCTTGTCAAACCCAGGTTTATTCCTGTTATGAGTCCACAGAGACCAAAACATCGGCATGTGTATTCTATTTTCATAACAACACACCTCTCGCAGCCAAGTTCACTGCAGACTGAGTAACATTGACGCGCCACAAGGACCGAGACTGACATACAGTGCTGTGCACAGACATTTTGTGGGACAGGTGCTCAAGTGAACAGAAGGGCACCTCTTTCATAAATGTTTTTTCCATTCAAACTTTACACACGTGGGGGAAAAAAATTGTGTACTCAGAAAGTGCGCCCTGCCACGAAGTTTCTATGCGTCTGTCAGCACCAGAAGGGCTCTTGAGGCCCAAGTACATACACTACTTTTGTGCACAGTAAGGGTGATTTCTATCTCGCCGACATGTGTCTCATTCATTTATAACAGGCAACAACAAAGACAACAATGCTACACTGAGTATGCTTTTATCACAGTGTGCATTTCTGACCTGCCAGACATTCTCTCCACTCACCCAGTAAATTTCCACTAACCCCACCTCTTCACCACACCTACCTACCTACCAAGCTGTCCACACATCTCCCGCTCCTTCACAGACTCTTGTTGCACAGTTATTCTTTGATTTGTCTTTGGGTCCAAAGACGGTTGTTTTGTTTTATCTTCATTTTACTGGATGACACTTTGGAACATCCACTCACTGATTTGTTGAGGCATTTATTCAGAGTTTTATGGGATTATAGTCCCATATATAGAGATCATTATACAAATCTGTGTGTAGATATATTGCTGTTGGCAATATGTGGGAGCACACAGATGTTGAACAGAAGAGGCCTGAGAATGAAGCCTTGAGGAACTCAGATTCAAACCAAAACCCAACAAGCTTCGAGTAAAGGCAGCCTGTATTTTACATTTCAAAATGACACAAGTGGAGAACAATTTATATTTACCTTTTGTAGTAAATGACAGGAAGAGAAACATGCTATGGCTAACTTTACAAGACCTTATCCAAACACCCATGTAGTTTCTTCTAGCTTACTGTCCTACCACTTCCTAATAGGGCTGCCACTAACGATTATTTTCATTGTCGACTAATCTGTCAATTATTTCTTCGATTAGTCGACTAATCATTTCATCGAAAAATGTGTTAAAATGTTGAAAAATGTCGGTCTGTCTCGCCCAAACCCCAAAATTATGTCATCTAATGTCTTGTTTCATACTCACGCCAAAGGGTTTTAGTTCACTGTCACGGGAGAGTGTGTAAAGCTGCCAATATCTGAACGTAAGAAGCTACAGTAAGAGTATTTTGGGGTACTTTTATAGTCCTTTTCTATGAAAAATGACTCAAACCGATTAGTCGACTACTAAAATAGTCACAGATTATTTTAATAGTCGATTAGTCATCGATTAGTCGACTAATCGTGGCAGCACTACTTTCTAATTAATTAAACATCTTACTACCTCAATTCAATGTTTAATTTCCCCTAGCTAACAACATCTGGATAAATACATCTAATTATTTCATGAGCACAATCACTGCAATCTTACAAAACATACAGGCAAACTAGTGTGTTGGTACAAGTGGGACTGTGTTTACTGCAGGGCTCTCAAGTCTCACACTTTGAGAGTGTGACACACGCATATTAACCTTTTCACACTCTCACCCGCCACACCTGCTATTTCTCACGCATAAATAAAAAATTGTTATGACAATGGCCACGAAGTTACACCGCTGTATATGTAGTGGAACGTGTTGCAAGACGCTGTGGGTACTGCAGAGCTCAACAAGCGCTTACCACATTCCAGCCAATAAAAATAAGACACAGCTACCTATCAGCCAATCAGAAAATAGCATTGCTGTATCCGGGTAGGATACAGGTGATCTGACTGCAGCACCGAGAAGAGGGTGCACACACAAGACGGGGCTGCCTTATCACATGTGTACAGTAAGTCATCTCATCATTTGATTTTGTAGCCTACTGGATGAAACTACCTATTGCACAAAAGGAAAACAATGAGAGCTCATCTCAGGGAACATCAGCTGTTACCAAACAGTTTGACAAGACCGCATGTCAACTTTAGCCAACAGAACTCTTGTTAATGGGGTGTTGGTGGATTAGTGGTTAGAGCAGGTGCCCCATGTACAAGCTTGTTGCCGCAGCGGTCCGGGTTCGACTCCGGTCTGTGGCCCTTCGCTGCATGTCTGTCTCTCTCCCCTTTTCACGCTTAACTGTCTTGCAATTAAAGGCTAAAATATTAAAAAAGAATCCATGCTAATTTCAGCAGCTACTGTAAACACATATAGTGGTTGATGACTTATGTGAAATCTGAATCCTTTATAAACTATCATTATGCAAATGATGTGCACAACATTCATTGTTGAAAATATGGCCAAACAAGTCAAGTAAAGGCAGCGTGTGTTTAACATTTCAAATTCACACAAACTTGTGCTTCTCCTCTACCCTGGAATTCCTGAGTTCTCGCAAGAGCACAATTTGAATTTGCTCAGCGAGTCACTCTGTCAATCAGTAATGATGATCATTACCTATGCCGCTGGAGCCGAGCTACACCAATCACATCGGTGTATCTGATATAGGCGGGCCAGAGGCGAGCTAAACAGATGACGACACCGCTGATACGACGAAGTCCGGAATCAGTCAGTAAACATTGCTACATGGCTACGGATGAACACCAGTTGTTTGAAACGGCTTTGGCCGCTACAATGAACGAGTTAGACTTGGCTTTTTCTCTAAAAGAGGAACAGAAGACGGCACTCGAATCTTTCCTTTGCAAGAAGGACGTTTTTGCTGTTTTGCTGACCGGATACGGCAAGAGTCTAATCTACCAGTTAGCTCCGCTGGTAGCTATGCTCTGGATACGTCACCCCGTGTATTGTTCTGATTGGTCGTAGTGTTATCCAATTGCATGCAGTGATATTTACAAATGCATGCTTGGTGCCGCCCCTCGAGTTGGGCCATTTGCATTACTCATAGCCAGACCCTAAATCTTTCTAGATCTGGGTCTGGATTTCCAGGCTACCTGTGCTAACTACATCCAAATAATTTCATCTAGCTAAGTACCTCTAGCCAACTAGGGCTAATCTAGCTAACTACTTCCGGAGCACAATAACTGCAGTGTAAAATATTAAAAAGACATACAAACAAACTGGTGTACTGGTACAAGTGGGAGTGTCACTGTGTTAAAGAAAACAGATCACAAACTGTGACATACGTTGATGCTCAACTTACCTTTGATTCATTCCTTTCTTGCCAGCTGTGCAGCATCAGTGTTCTCATAATTTCAACGCCTCAAATGTAAATCCAGTGTGCTCGACATTCAACATTGAAAATACGACCAAACAAGCTTCAAGTGAAGGAAGCATGTGTTTCAATGTTTCAAAATCACACAAATAGAGAAAAATTTGTACTCACCTTTTGCAGTGAGCTATATGTCATCAATAGTATATCAATACTATTTAATATTTACTGTGATATGAATTTGTTTTCTTTAATGTCTTATGTTTTGTTGATTTCATTCCTAAAATTTTGGGGTTGCTTTTGTAATAACGTTTAATTTCTTGTTCCTGTTTTGTCTATTTGTTTTTTTAAGTGTTGGGGTTATCTGGTTTTATGTGCAGTCCTTTTTTATATATCCTGTTTTACTATGTTTTTTATGTTAAGTTTCTTTATATTGATTCAGATTTAACAACTCTAACAAATGTGTTTATGTGTGTTGTATTTTGTTTTGTAAAATCAACCTTACATTTTGTTGACATTAGTGAGAGACAATTTTCTGTTTGGTTGATTTTTTGTAAGATGTTATGTTTCCTGTTATGTTCACATATTAATGTGTTTATCACCAAGAAGTATTAAAATATTAAGTATCAGAGGGTAAGTTTAGGTATTCTTTTTGAATCAGTACGGAAACAGTTTAACTCCAAAGTGAGTCTGTGTAGTCATCTAATGAGAGAAGTGCAATAAGGAGTGTGTGTTTGTGTGTGTCAGTAGTCAGTACTACCACTATCCAAATTCCCCCCCAAAATTTGATGTTATCCTCAGTGAACTGAGCCATGAAGCTCAGCTAACTACACCCAAATCATTACACCTAGCTAAGTGCCTCTAGCTAACTAGGGCTAATTAACAAGACACAGTAATTAAAGAAAATATATATATATATATTAAACTACCAAAACATTTTCTTATCTAAGCACCCTGTCTAACACTTGCTAACAACCTCCTTCTGGCTTGATATACATGCTAAACCTAGCTAACTAGCCTATATTTATCACAGTAATGAATCTTAATGCTAGTCTGAATTCTATCGACACCATATCAAAGTAACAAGTCCCACCTGACTTTTAAAGACCTTGTCTAAACACCCAGATAATTCCTCCTGGCTTATTATCCTACTACTTCCTACATATTAAACACCTGACTACCTCATTTCAATGTTCAATTTCTCCTAGCTAACAACACCTGGATACAAACATCTAGCTATACTGCTTCAGGAGCACAATCACTGCGTGAACTTACCTTTTCATTGGTCCTTTTTTTGTCCGTCAGTGTTCTCATTACTTGCATGAAATACACTGTTGGAAATATGACCAAACAAGCTTCAAGTGAAGGCAGCATGTGTTTCAACATTTCAAAATGACAAAATGAAGAACAATATGTACTTACCTTTTGCAGTAAGTGATATGTCATAAATAATATATCAATAGTGTTTACTGTGAAAGGAATTTGTTTTTATTGAATGTTGTGTCTTTTCCATGTAAAAGTTTGGGTTTGTGATTGTTAGTGTAATAATGTTTGTTTAATGTCTTGTTTGGGTTTTGTTTTGGGATTATCCAGTTTCATGTGAAGTGTCATTTTATTTTCTGTTTAATGTGTTTTCTGATGATTTTGTTTCTTAATACAGACTGGATTTGATCAAATGCCTCTGTGTTTTCTATTATTATGCCTTGTTTTGTGAAATCACTTTAATATTTTATTTACAGTGAAAAACATCTTTTTAATAATAATTAATATCAGTACATGTATTAAATATTCTTTTGGAATCAGTAGTGAACATTTTCAAAACATCCAGACCCACACATTAGAGTGTGTGTGTGTGTGTGTGTGTGTGTGTGTGTGTGTGTGTATATATACATATGTATAAAGTCAGTCCTACCTACAGCAGTTTTCAGGTGATGAAGAAATCCTCAGATAAAGAAGAACTGCTGGGAGAAAGAGAGATGAGAGATGCGCAGCGTTTGCCACTGGTGTGTTTTGGCCTTTACACTCACCTGAACGGGCTCTATTAACACACCCTTGCTATGTGACCACTTCACCTCCAAAAATTACTCAATGTCCTAGAATGACACCATGAATTAAGTTTGTACACGTCCTGGCTTGACAGCTAAAGGCCTAAAACAAATTTATGCTGCACCGGCTAATGCAAGCAAGCAAAATTAAACACACGTGCAATGTTAGTTTGTCCTCATAAGTCTGTGGGATGTTACCTGCAGCCTGGAGGGGAAGATGGAGGACAGACGAGGAATGTTGAAGAGAAGCTGGACGCTGCAACAGTCCAACACCGAGGTCTGGATGGAGACAACAGTTGATGAGGAAGCTGTAACAGGCAGGAGACATCTACTCCTCACAGGGTCCATGGACAGTTTCATGGTCTCCTCAGTCTCTTTAATCCACCAACAGCTCATATACTTTATCATACAGAGGGAGTTTTAGTTTCAGGTGTTAGCTACACCAAACACAGCACCTCTAATGTGGACTGCTACCACACTGACAGCTAACGTCTCATATCAGCATGCTAACGTGCTAATCGCGATTAGCATCACAACTTTTACAAACTACATCGAATTTGTACCGTATTAAAACTAAAACACGACATATTTACCTCCTGCTGATGACAATATGTCTTCAACCAGGTGGTATTACTCTCTGGTAACCGAAATATGGACATTTAATCTCTGCTAACTTCAACCGTTTTCACACGACTAAGCTAACGTTAGCTGCGTCTGCTTCAGTTAGCATGTAGCTCACCCAGTGGTGTTAGCTACGACCTGGCTAAAACTTAAAAAATAGTTAAGATTATTTACGTGTCTTAAGTAAAGTATAATTCCTGGATGACTTAAGACACAACTGATCCTCCCAACAATAAACTGCGTCCTCTAACGCTGCAGTGTTAAAGCAAAATGTGTGGATAAGTCAAACTGCTGCACTGCTATCAAAACCAGTTTAAACTGGTTCTGTCTGGTTATAAATGTTTAATCTGTCAGGTTTTTACTATGGACGGCCATTTTAGTTAATGTAAATACACAAATATGCCTACTGAATAAAGAAATAAGGCTATGGAATAAATCCTGAAATACATAAATGAGGCAGTAAATATATAAATAAATGTAAATCTAAATAAATTGTTTTTTATTATGTTTTTTTTATCACTCCTTTTTTTTTATTTCAGTGAACCTATGTGTATGTCATGATGCCACATTTATTTTACAGCTCTTTTCATTTCCATTTCTTACATTTAAATAAACATCTGCTTCTGCTATGTCTGTTTTTTTTTTCCTTTCATCTTTGTTGTGTTTTGTTCTGTTTGTTTTATTTTGTTAAGTCTGTTGCCTTTTTTAGAAGGTTTAGGTTTCGGTTGTTGTTTGCTTCTTCATTGATGGGTTATTGAGGTGGAAGTGGGTCAAGAATGCTCCAAGGATGACGGGGTTTTGTAGGCCGAGGTGGAAGTTAGTATCGCCCTGGTTCCTGTGGTGTTATGCAGAATTATCATCAGGAGGCGCGGGCTGACTTTTGTTAACTTTATTAACACAACTCATAATACATAACACTGGACTAACTGGACTCGACAACCAAACCTGGAACATGCACAACAACAGA
Organism: Epinephelus moara; assembly: GCF_006386435.1. Taxonomy (NCBI): domain Eukaryota; kingdom Metazoa; phylum Chordata; class Actinopteri; order Perciformes; family Serranidae; genus Epinephelus; species Epinephelus moara. Next base: position 2,847,544 of record NC_065514.1, read on the forward strand.
AGCTCAGCCCTGTGTCCATCACTTCCTGTGTTGATGTCATTTGTGCATCTTTGCACCTGAGACTGAATGAAATAGTATAATTACAATACAATATGCAGTTCACGCCACCTGCTGGCCAAAAGGACACATCACTGCTGGTTTCACTTAAAACTGACATTTGAGTTTCAGCTCACCGACGAGTGTCAAGACAGAAGGCAGAGGAGAGTCACAAACTCAGAATAAACAAGCTGCACCTTGTATTTTTTGAGTTGAGTTAACATGAAATTTTAGCCTCCATAAAATAACTTTAGTGTCACACTGCAACATCTTAGATCAAATATTAAACCAGACTCCAGCAGTCCAACATACTGTTTATCAGACGTCACTGACTTTATAGTGTATTTGTCAGATGTTAAACATTAAGCACATAACTCCACCAAATACATGTTCCTTTAAATAAACTCACAATGACATTTACTCCCCCTTCAAGTTAAAGGGACATGTTAATGTAGAAAGTTTAAGAAGAGCCTTCATAAAATATATAATGTAATTTAAGCAAAGGCCTCTCACACAAGAGGGAGGGTGGTTGTTCTTAATGTCAGCATGGCTGTGATTTGATTGTAGGAAGATAATCACAGTGCTGATATTCAGGACAACCGCAGTTCTACAAATGCCATCCATTATTAAACAGTAAGAAGTGACCACAGATTACAACAACACATTAAAGGGGAGCACCACCTAAATCAAGAATTCCAGTGTGTTATTTCCATGGCCTAGGAAAGTTCAATCAATATTTGTGAACATGAGCTGCTCTCTCAAAGCCAGAAACCAGAGAAGGAAGTCTGTCTTTGACCATAGGAATAACATCCTAACATCCTGTACATTAGCTCACTACCTTGTGTAGGTCTACACGTTACCCCAGGTCAACTACTTTGCATCAGGTACATTATCTGTATGTTTCAATTGGTTTTGCAACCAGTGAAATAAGAGTGTGTTCGCACTCACTTTGGTGGCATACGCGTGATTATGATGAGTTAACAGCTTAATCAGTAAGTTGCGTCATCTTCTGATGTCATATAAACATGCCTGGAGATTTACAGTGAAGTATTCAGGCTTCTCTACTTTTCTTTGTCCTCCTCTGTTGACCATCTATTATGAAACTCAAATGTTATTTGTGGAAATATGTTTCTCTTTGCAGTGCAAAGTTTGTTACAACGACCTTTAATGTCGACTAATTAACGGTTAACGTTATTAACGGTTAAGAACAGTGTGATACATGCAGAATTAAAAGTCCCAGTGTTGTTATACTGAACATCAGCACTCATGAGCCCCGTTTCCACCAGACCGTTCAGTATGTCTCCACAGTGAAAGTTGTGGATGGTACCAACAGAAGCGTTCCTTCCCGTCCCCATGTTTGGTCCCCCCTCTGTTGGGGTACCTAGCACACAGATCTGGTACTAAAAGGTGGAGCT
>NC_065514.1:2849169-2866585 GCF_006386435.1 Epinephelus moara
GAAAATGTGGGCGTGCAGCCTCGTTCTGTGGACGATAAACCAGGTGCAGACTTCCATCTGTGTCAGCGCTGATGAGGAAATACAGCGAGTGCTGGACGGAGCAGTGAGTGACAACAACCCCGCCCACATTTAAGAGGACTGTCTGAACACACCGAGGGTCTAGGTACCATGTCTGAAGGGTGACTATTGGTTCCAAAGGTGCTGGACTGAAAGGGTTTGGTGGAGACGGGGCTATGGAGTGCCTCCTGTCCAATCAAAATGCTTGGTCGGAACTAACTATTGTATAAAAACATATATAAACCTTAATGTCTCTGTAACACAAGTCTGAAAAACATCACATCCACAGATTTCAGCTGTAAGTCAGTCACAAGTTTGTAGAATACAGAGTTTCAGTGTTTTTCTTTACAAACTGGAGTCATTAACAGTGAAGACTCTGATCCTCCATTATCAGTAACTTCACCTCACACGTCTAAATGAAAAAAAATGGCATGAGGAAAACAATGTTGGTTCTTCATTAGGATGTCTCATTCAAAAGATAAATGGGATCTTGTTGCTGCAAAGTATCAGAGGATTCATAGCAGACTATTACAGAAATTTCTTATCGTTCAAGTCCACTTATTTCTCAGTGTCTATACTTTCTCTGATGTCTTTTAGTTGTCTCCTCATCTTTTCAAACTCTCCAACAGCTTTCTTAAACTGATCAGATATGCTTGTAATACAGTCTGAGGTTGTAGAGGTTCTGAGTTTTGCAGTATCATCCAACAGTTGGTTAATGTTGTCTCTCAGTCTCACAATCTTTTCTTTTGTAGCTCCGACAGATTCCCTCTGCAGATCTTCACACGCCTTCTTTATTTCCTCCAGCTCACTTCGCAGTAACTCAACAATCTTCAGGAACTCCTTCACTATTTTTCTGCTTCTTTTCGGTTGCGTAAACTGTTTCTCGGTGAAAACTTCAGCAGTAGCACATGCAGCGACAAACACTGTTACTGCTCCAAGTATTGGGAAGCTGAAAGTTCCAGTGAACAGAGCTGCAGCCGATACTACTAGAACTCCAACTGCTGCAGAGGCCAGACCTGTGACTCTGAGACTCTTCGGTTTCTGCTTCATCCGTTTAACTTCAGCAGCAATCTTCTTAAGGCCACATATGATCCCTCTCATCCTCGGTTTCTTTCTGTCAAATACTTTGATGAATGAATCAGTCAATACATACTTAAACTTTTTCGTGAGATTAGAAAAAGCCGGAGGATGGTCGATGCTCCGCCTTCTTCCTTTTACTGTCGATGCCATTTTAAAGGTCTGTTGAACAAGTTTTACATTCTGTGGTCCATCAAGTCCTGTGGAGATAAACAAAGACATTAAAAATAATTCAGTGACCTGCTCTCAGATCAGCCGGTCAACATGGCTCAGTCTGTTTTACATATACGACAATGATTTCAACCCAAAACGGTAAACTTTAGTTGGCTGTTTTGGCTGATCGTTTACACAGCAGCGGTGTTTTGGGTGCCTGAAAATGCAAAGTCTTGAAAACAGGTTCAAAAATGCAATTTTTTGGAAACGGCAGCGTCTCTGTTGTCATGTAAACTTGTAATATGCAGTCCCTCTGAAAACAGAGACTTTTCGCACATGCTCATTACGGTTCCAGTCATGAGGCATGTGTGAGAAAGTTCACCGTCACAACAACAATGGCGGACTCCCGAGCTCTGCTTGTGCTGCTCAGCCTGCTGAATTTATCAACGCTTCTCCAGCAAAGTGTAGATTTACTGTAGCAACTCCACCTCATCGTCCGTCCAGACAAACGTTGGTGCGGTTGCCATTTTGTTTGTTTATATATATCTGTAGAAGGAAGCACATGTGTGCAAGCGCGTGTTGTTGCATTACAAAGTTACACCACCAACTACTGGCCTGGCATGTATCAAAACGTTACTGTCTGAAAATGGAACTTTTTTAAAAACGAAAATGAGAAACAATTCCGTTTTCAGCAGATTGTTTTTGGCCTCAGATAAAAGTGTTTTTTCACTTGACTTCTCTGTTGGATGAAAAGTATTTTCCTGTTTTGTTAGTTTTATGTTTACCTGTTTATCTGGAGGAGCTGGAGCACACTCAGTCTTCAATGTTCAAACTCTCTGCAGCTCCACAGCCATCCACGAGCTGTCTGATCAGCCTCAGGTCCATGTACAAGATTCACTCATATGCTGCGATAAAATTCTATCACACAGAACTCCAAAGTGGGTTTTGAACAAAGCAGGATCTTGCATCACTAAAATTACACCTCTGTGCGTCCCACAGTTGTTTAATCCTCCAAAACCAGAATTTCCAAAGTAAATCTATGATAGCAAGTCAACGACATTACTTCCACTCCAGACGCTCAGAGAGATGTTTACCTTCTCTGGATGACTGAACTGTCTGGTAAATCTGGCTTCTGAGTTGTGACCCTAGTACTGTGAAATCATGTGACCTGACTCCAAAGTCCACCTCTGCCTCCTAACAAGGTGAGCCTTAAGTAAATGCTTAACGTGCTCCTCCTCAGATCTCACCTGATAGTTTCAAGAGTCCACCTGAGCTGTAAACTATTAACCCTCCAAAACTTCAAATGAAAATAACTGAAGATAAGGAAAACAAAAACACACAGAACCACACGGTCTATTACACTTTCTTTTATTGACACAACACAGGCAGCAGAGTAACAAACACACCACCTTGTTTTGTCCTAATAATTCACTACAACAAAGATCAACAAGTTATATCTACTCTGTGCTGAGATCAATAAATATACTGAGAACATAAAATAGTTGATCAGCAGAATCAGCAGTCCCATCAGACATGACTGAGATCAGGAAACATACAGTGTGAGGAAGAGTTACCAGGCTGCAGGAACACAATAAATGCAAAGTCACTTTAACACCGTCTGTGGATCATTAATTAGCCCATATAATACAAATAGATATCATACATATGTACACATACACTCACTGTTCTCAGGTCATGAAGTTTATTTAAAGGAGCTGAAGCTCAGCTGAACCTGCCAGCAGGATCTCTTCATCTGCACCACAGCTAACCTCGCTACATGCTAAACACATTTAAAGGGCCAGACCTGTGTTTTTATGTAGTTCAACATATTTACTACGATTCAAACGTGCTGAACGTGACTGATTTTCAAAGGCACACCTCAGTGCTCACATGGCCACCCACCAGCTCCTGGCTGTACGTTTGGACAGAGCCAGGCTAGCTGTTTCCATCTGTTTCCAGTCTTTATGCTAAGCTAGGCTAACAGCCGCTGGCTATGGCTTCATATTTACTGTACAGACAATCTGAACATCGGACTCTATGAGAAGAAGATATATTTAAATGTTGAACCGTTCCTTTAAGGTCAAAGACATTTTTAAACTCTACAGCTTTAAAACAAAGTTCAGCAGTGGTGTAAAGTTGAACTAAAACACAGGTATGGTCCTTTAAAGGTCACTTCTCTTGGTCTTGTTTTATATTTACAGTTCATGGAGGGGTGACAGAAACATTTTCAAGGTGACAGGGTTTAAAAATGGCACATCTGGAACCATTCGAACAGAAAACAGAGAAATAAAAACCTTTGAGGACTCAACAGCTGCACATGAGACAAATAATAATCACATCACTTTCAAACACAAAGGAAGACAAATTAAATTAGAGGCAAACAATGACCAAACTATTTTAATCTAAGAGGCAGCTGATTGTTGTTAAACTATAATCTTTCTACATACTTTATATTGAAACTTAAATATAACTTAATGTATTTTACTTTGAAAGCCATCTGTCTGAATTTACACTCTGTGGTTAATATTTAATAGAGTTCACAAATAAAAATAATATTCAAGTTGTTTGTATTCAACATGTCAAATTCTGATTAAAATCTTAAGAGTAATTTAACTGAAGATCTTGTTTATGTATATATATACATATATATATACACACGTACATACACATATGAAAATTCAAACCACATAAATTTTGACAGATGGTTTTCAAAGTAAAATACAAGATTTTTTTAAGTATAAATTGTGATTAAATTCAGTTGATTTTGATATTTAGATTATTAGAGTATAGACTTTATTAGCCGTCATGTTGGAGCTGCTTCGCACATGATTAGGATTAAATGAGTTGAGACCTTCAGATGACGTGAAGATTATTATTATTATAAATAAACCAGCAGCTCATGAGACGCAGCTATCGATCAGGTATAACTCAGGTTAATCAATGACTGTTTCTATCATGATGTACAGATAAATAAATCTACAACATAAACATTTAAAGAATAACAAACATAAATAAAGTCGGTGACTTGGTGGACCTTCACTGAACCTTTCATTAAAGTGACGTGTCGACATGCAGCTGCTGCACGCTCATGCTCAGACTCCTGGTCGTGACATGCAGCTCACACAGTAAACTCAGGAAAGTGATATCAGTCAGTGTGCATTCATATCAGAGGGTTTATGGAACTGTTACATCATTAATATTCCTTCAAAAGTTCCTTCATTTACCTGCAGACAAGCCGGACGTGAAACCTGACGCAAAGACATTTCCAGATGACGTCACTGATAACACGTGACCTGTGTTTATTTACCATGCATCCTGGGAGATGAGACAGCCACTGAGCTGTGAGATGGAGGTCATGTTGTACATTCACTTCCTGTTGACGGCGACGTTCGGTTAACAGCTCCCCTTCAGACGTCGTCGAATATTCGGCTCCGAGACGACGACATGGACAGATATCGTCCTCCCGCGTGTCTGAAAAATACAAAATGCACAACTGAAAACACACAAGTCACACAGAGAACACTGTTGCTGACATCACACCTGCAGACACACCTTCAGTTTTTAAATGGAAGCTGAGAGAGTCAGAAGGACCGGACTCCAACTCTCTGGGGACATCGACTAAATAAGGTTTTCCGTTGTCATTTGATATCAAACCCACTCCGGTCGTGTCGTCTACAAACTGAAGGTGTGTGAAGTGGGCTGAGGACGCAGCCTTGGGGGACACCAGAGTTGAGGATAATGGTGGAGGAGGTGTGGCGGCCCACCGACCGCTGGGGTTTGTTTGTTAGAAAGTCCTTGAGCCACAGTAGAGGTTGGCGACATGGCCCTAAAATAATATCAGGATATTTCAGGGTACTTTTACCCCTGAGCTTGCCTGAGAAGGACTAAATGCACAAAGCTGCTATTTTTAAATATCCCATGGAGAGAGACTCTCACTGCAGCCTGTTCTATTTTGTTCTGAAAATGTGGGCGTGCAGCCTCGTTCTGTGGACGATAAACCAGGTGCAGACTTCCATCTGTGTCACCGCTGATGAGGAAATACAGCGAGTGCTGGACGGAGCAGTGAGTGACAACAACCCTGTGTCTTGGGATGGTCACAATAAAAGGTCAATGTGACAGCAGTGAATATTTTTGGAGGTGGTGTTTACCTGCCAGACTCTGCGTCCAGAGGATCGTCCGTCAGAGACTCGGCGTTGAAGTCTAAAGGTTCGGCGTCCTGCAGCAGCTCGATACAGTCTCTCTCTGAGCGATTCCCAGAGCGAGAATATTTCGCCTCTGTTCAACAGACGACACGTAATTAGCACTGTGTCATTTCTCTACGCAACAAAACAAGACTCGATTAAGACTTTAGAACTTTAAACAGCTCTTGTTGAGCTTCCTGATGACGTCAGACTTACGCCTGTTGTTGCTGGGCGTCACGGTGTCGGAGTAACTGGTCTCCTTCATCTCATGACTGCTCCTGTTCCTCGCTGTGTAGTCTTCTCTCTGGTTTCCATAACGCTCCTTCCACTCCTACAACACACACACACACACACACACACACACACACACACACACACACGTTGACGCTGACCTGAAACACACCAGCTGCACACAGGTGATCGTCCTTTAACTCATCATGTGACTTCTAAAAGAATTTGTCTGCAGCAGTGATGATTCAGGTGTGTCTGACTGCACCTCTAACAACACTTGTTTGTCTATGAATGGTTCCTACCTATATTAACAGACACCCATGACAGTACAGTGACCCCTACAGGACAAAATAGCAACCTACACACATTTTACTTTAATTTTAATTTAAGTCATTCTTCTTCTTATTTTTTTTTTTTAATGCTCTCATTTTTACGACTCTGACTGGTCTCTATTCTTTATACCTTCACTTAGATATTTTATAACGAACTGTCGTTTTTGTTTATAGTTTATTATTATTGGATTTTGAATTAATTTAGATCAGTTTTCACTTTGATATTGAAGGCTCTTTTCTAGTTAAATCAAGATAGGATGAGAGAAGAGAAGAGAAGAGAAGAGAAGAGAAGAGAAGAGAAGAGAAGAGAAGAGAAGACTTTATTGTCCCGAAGGAGATTTGTCTTGGATACATGCGGTACCTGCCCTGTAAATATTACCTGGTTATGATGATGAAAAAAATAATTGTTGAAGGTTTTTTGAGATGTACAAACTTCATTGCCAACGACTGCTCCACTGTTAATGTTGTGCATATGATAAATAAAGACTTGACACATGCTGTGAATCAATAAAATAAAAAATAACTTCCGACTGAGCTAAATAATTATTATGGGACGTATTTTGTGACACGCTCAGAGAAAATATAAAGTACATTTATACTTCTGTTTGCAGTTTGTGTGTCAGTTTTAGATGATTTAGATGGCTGAAGTTTTTGTTTAGGTTTTAAACAACCTTCGGAAGATCTGCACGAAGATAAAAACTTTCCAAACATGTTGATTTATTTAAATAAAAGTCTGCTGGAGCTTCAGAGGAGGTCTGTGCTGGATCCTTACTCACCCTCCGTCTGTTCTCGCCGTCTTCAATCCTTTGCCGCTTCCTTTTCTCTGTAAGAACAAACATATTCAGAGTTTAGCCGTCACCACTGACCACGCCACATGCTGCTGTGCCGTGTGACAGTGAGTGTTGTTACCGCGGCGAATCAGCTCCTTGCCCTCGTCGATCAGGTCCGACGTCATTTCGCTGTCACCCACAAACTGCTGGAAGCCCAGAAGGTTCAGGCAGCGAGTCCCCAAACTGAGGAAACAGGTTATTCACTCATGTTAACTCGTCACAGCAGGTCTTAAAGGGACAGTTCACCCCAAAATCAGAAACACGTATTTTCCCTCTTTGTATCAGGAGCTGTTTCAGTTTGATTATGTCTGCTGTATCTGTCTTTATCCAATAATCGATAAACACATCAGCTTAACCTGCATGTTTTCCTTTCATACATATTATAGCAGAATAATTGGAGCCCTGAGAACAACGACTGCTCCACGCTAACTGTTGCATCATGATATATAAAGAGTTTGAAAGTTGACTGATCGTTGCAGCTGTTCTCGCCTCACATCTGAGCACAAAATACCTCACAGACACATTTCAGAATAAAAACCAAACAGTCAGAGTGCTGGTTACTGCATGAACACAGAGCCGTGAATCTGCTAATGAGGGAAAAACCTAAAAGTATTGAGAGTGTTCAAACTGACCTGAAGTAGGTGGCGATACAGAGGATCACTATCAGCATGGGGTAGTAGATGTAGAAGCCGTTAGCGATGAAGGAGAGGACACGCATCGATCCCATGATCTGAAACACAAACAGCAGTCAGACAACTGATCCTGTGCAGTGTGTGTCACAGACGGTACCAAGTCGATGCTAACATTCTGAAAACGTGACCCACTTTTCTCCAGTGACGTAGGTACCATGACTCCTTCTATTCTGGCTCCTAATTGGATATCAAGAATCATAGAATTTCACTGGTGACTTACGGAGGTGTACGCAGTCTGTTCCTTCTGCTGGTGGGAGATGGCCGAGTCCATGTGGATCAGACCCAGGAAGTTGAGACACAGAGGAGGCGTCAGACGACAGAACAACCTGCACAGTAAAGAGTTTGCATCAAATATCATTTCTCAACCGTAACCCTTCATGGAAGTTTGTTTATTAATCACACATCATCTGTTCATTCCTGCTCTTTTTGCACTCCTCTCTGAAGCAGCAGGACGTCCATGATGCTGAGTAGATCTGTCCTCAACTTATATTCATATGTTTTTATTGTGTTTTCAGACATTCACATATCATTTCAAAGCTTCAAGTTCTCGTATCACATTCCACAAAAACACACCGCCACAAGGAAAAAGAAAAATATAATTTAAATCGATTCTACAAGGCCGTCGTTTATCAGATACAGGTCACATTCAGTGAGATTTCTTTAAGAAGAGACATTTTAGAGTCGTCCAGGATTAATATGACCGAGCCCTGAGAAGCGTTTTGAAGCTTTTCCAACTTCAGAGGCCACAGCGTCAGACTGAGCTCCAGAGGGACTCACATCACACTAGGGCTGCTCAATTATGGAAAAAATCATAATCATGATTATTTTGGCCAATATTGAAATCTTGAATGCATTTATTGAACATTTCTTTTTTTAAAACATTCTCCCATCAAATGTTTTGAGGTCTCCTTAAAATAAAAATACATAAAAAATATGTTCTAATGTAGTAGTAAAAAAAAAGATATATAACATCAACTATTGTAGTGCGCTCAATCTCTTGAAAACAAGTAATAGATAAAAAACAATAAGACATAGAAAATAATCGTTTTTCCACAATTATATTAATTTTGAGATTGTCTGGAGCCAAAATTGAAATCACGATCAAAATTCGATTAATTGCACAGCCCTACATCACACAATGAAAACCTGCTTCTGGGATTATGAATTTGGCCGTGGTTGGACTTGTCTTTTCAGTGTGTCTTTAAAGGGATAGTGCACCCAAAAATTTAAATTCAGCCATTATCTACTCACCCATATGCCGAGGGAGGCTCAGGTGAAGTTTTAGAGTCCTCACATCACTTGCAGAGATCCAAGGGGAGAGGAGGTAGCAACACAACTCCACCTAATGGAGGCTGACGGCGCCCCAGATTCAAACGTCCAAAAACACATAATTGAAACCACAAAATATCTCCATACTGCTCGTCCGTAGTGATCCAAGTGTCCTGAAGCCCCGACATAAAAAGTTGTTTGGAAAAACCTCATTTGAACTCTGTTTTTAGCCTCATTGTAGCCTGTAGCTCTGACTGCCTCTCTGTGCACCGCGCTCACGTGTGTGCGCTTGCGTTAGACCGTGAGACATGGGCCCGCGTTCATGTGTGTTCCAAGCTTTCGCTGGTCACGTGGACGCGGTGCACAGAGAGGCAGTCTGAAAAAGTCAAAGTCTTTGGACGTTTGAATCTGGGGCGCCGTCAGCCTCCATTAGGTGGAGTTGTGTTGCTACCTCCTCTCCCCTTGGATCTCTGCAAGTGATGTGAGGACTCTAAAACTTCACCTGAGCCTCCCTCGGCATATGGGTGAGTAGATAATAGCTGAATTTACATATTTGGGCGCACTATCTCAGCTGTGTCCACACCTGACACTTCAATGCCACCTGCAATATCAGACAGTGATTGGATATATGACCTGGTCCTTGTCCGTGAACAGCACATATAAAATGTGTGTTTCTGAATATAAAGTACAAATGTAGGAGACAGCAGGTGGCATGTGGTCTGGCTGATTGCATCAAAATGCGAGCAAGATCCGAACTCAGGGCGTATAGACTTGACAATTAATGCGTCCTGGCAGGATGGGATGACAAAAGTTGCATTGAGAAGACAAGTGTAACCACGGGTCTTGTCACACATGTAAAAAAAAGTTTTCAAAAACCTGAATCATACTCTGGAAAATCCAAAATGAATGAGTAATGGTCGCTGGAGTTCGTTAAGATGCTGACACACTGGATCAAAGTTGTCGTTTAATACTGACATTGAAGGTTGATTTGCATGGAACAGGTGATGTTTCTACAGGTGTAGAAAAGGTATCACTTTAGTCCGCCTATAAATGTTTTGTGATGCACATATCCTGTCACTTACATGCCGCTGAACTGGAGGCTGTAGGCATCAGTCTGGTGATGGGAGGCCAGGTAGTAGTAGTTGAAAACCCGGATACGGAACACGGTGGAGTAAACGCAGGTGCACAGGAAGAAGATTGTGATGAAGCACGCCATCTGGTGGAGACAAGAGGCATTGTCACTTCTGCTCTGAATGTGTGATCACATGTTTCAGTATTACAGACACTGAGTGAGCAGAGCTGTCAGTGATACATACACGAATTCAGAACTTCACAAACTTTCAAATTAAGTTTTATATTTGAACTATAATTTGATTGTGATTCAGTTTTCTTCATCAGTGTGTTGACGTCCAATGTGTTCAACAACTCCCCTGCGTTGTGTCCCATACAGTGACTTTAGCTGCACTATGAGCTGACCTGTGTGTGTGTGTGTGTGTGTGTGTGTGTGTGTGTGTCTCACCTCGATGTACAGGTAGTTGTAGTCTCTCTCAGCCAGCTGGATGAACACAGCGAACAGAGACAGGACGGGCCGGGTGCTGAAGAAGGTGCACTCAGACCAGACCACAGCCACACTGAACAGGGTCAGGACCACCGACAGCAGCCGATAGAACCAGCGCTTCAGGAGACACTCCCAGTACCACTCTGTACAAACACACAGGACATGACTGCAGGGCTCAGAGGCACTGAGGCAGAGCTTCACTACACTATGTTATCACTGTTTCATGTGGGCAGTAATGTGTGTACTTACATCTGTGAAATGTAACTAAGTACATTTACTCATACACTGCACTTAGCTACAAATTCGAGGTACATACCACGACACGTACCACCACATTTCAGAAGGGAACACTTTGTAAAAAAATAGTGAGAATGAAAGGAAACTGGGACACACTCTCAAAAACATTTCCCCATAGCTCTACAAGTGGTCAAAAATGAAACCTTTGCCACATCTTCTTTGAGTTTCTGGTTCATAGTTGTGGGCTGTAACTTATCAAATGGAAAGTACAAAATGTTTTGTTGAAACGACAGACCACCTGACAGGGACTCAAACCCACCTACAGTCGGCGTGTACACATATCTGCTGAACCAGCCGGCTGGCTCAGAGGACGGGAAGCTGTGGACGAACTGGTGGGTTGAACTGGTCTCGTTCTTGGCTATGTCCTCCAGGTGGATGGCCTGCTTCAGGAGGATCTGCCACTGGACACGAGTCCTGTTGTGTCTCTGGACCGCATAGATCACCTGGATACAGAATCACATACATGGTACACCTGGAAAACTCAACTGTGATGAACTTTTACAACATTCTTAAAATGACATTTTAGGACTATTTTAATCTGGATTTAGATTGAATCATGGCGAATAAAACGCTGATTCTGGTGATATGGTTTTACTGCAACTTAGTGCTGCCTTTGATACAGTTGACCACAGCATAGTCATTAATCTCAAGATGGAAGGCATGTCCGATACTGCCATTAAAGTCCTTTTTCAACCACAGAACGTTCTTTATCCTTCTACTGCCCACCTCACCTGTGGTGTGCCACAAGGCTCCATTTTAGGTCCTCTACTATTTTCATTCAACATTCACCCATTTAAGGAAATTTTCACACTTATAAGGGGCATTACGATTCTCCAAGTCCAAGATGCGATTGGATTTTTAAGGTCACAATTGAATTAAAGTTTTGATTTAAGCTTTTTTTTCAGCACTGACGGCTATACGAATTTTAGATGATCAAGTGTTGATTCATTAAAATCAACAGGTCACTGGTTTTATGCTCTGACAACTGTCATCTATATCTTCAAACTCTTCTTTAAAAAGATTAGCTACATGGTATCAAGTAGGGCTGCTCGCAGTGGTCCACTAAATGTTAGTCGACCAGAAAGGTCATTAGTCGGCAAGATTTCATTGGTTGCTTAGTCACAGAAAAAAAAGAAATGTGAAATGTGAGATGCTCCTCTTAAAAATAAATCCAAACCTATATGACTGGACCATGTGGGAGTTTACTTTGAAAGGACAGACACAGGAAGTGTCCACGCTCAGCAGTCAGACAGGAGTCAGGTTAATTTCCAGGTTAATTGATATGTTCTATCAACATATCAATCAGGTTTTAGAAAAAAGCATAGTACTATCACGGCTGCACTGAAGGTGGTAAATGACATTTCTGTAGGTCTTGATAAGAAGCAACATTGTGCAGCACTTTTTCTTGATTTGTCCAAAGCTTTCGACACAGTCGACCACGATGTTTTAAAACTTAGACTTCTGAACTCAGGTCTCTCAAAAGAAGCAGTTTCTTGGTTTTCAAACTATCTTAGTAATCGGTCTCAGTGCATTAGGTACGATGGTCTATGCTCAGATTTTGTGTCGATCCACAAAGGTGTGCCACAAGGCTCTGTATTAGGTCCACTTTTGTTCACTATTTATGTGAATAATCTGGGTCAAAATGTGTCAAATGCTACTTTCCATTTTTATGCTGATGACACTGTTTTATACTGCTGTGCAGCATCTCTTGCACTGGCAGTTGAGCACTTGCAAAATGCTTTTGTGGTTGTTCAGGATAAACTGCATGAGCTGAAACTAGGCTAGTTAATAACATGTCGGGCAGGAAATCCAAAGTGTGGGATCATTTTGAGAAGGTGAAGGACGAACCCAAGGTGATATGTAAACTCATCTTCATTGGTCGACTACAAACATGACGTATCATCTGAAACATTAAAGTAGCTACATGCCCACGTTTCTAGCTGTTGTAAGCCTCTCTGTACCTTTCTTCCTCTCGTACCTGTTTATGAAGCTTCACCAGACTCTTCTCACTGGGATAGGTGTTTTGTTTGTCGTCAAAGTCCTCATAGTCGTCCATGTTCCTGCCCATCTTCTCTTGGTAATCCACCGGACACTGAGGGAACACGTCAGATCAATATATCTGATCTATCAATCACAACACTGGGTGCTGTTAACGTTGTATTCCACGTACCTTTCTGAGGATCGTGTCGATGTATTTCCTCAGCGGATGGTTATACTTGATGGATTCACTGACTTTTCTCACCTCCTGCAGAAAACCAGACATCACAGTAAAAACACTGAAATGAGCCAAACATCACGCATGACAGTGACGTCCACCACCTGACGCCCACCTCCATGATGTCCTCCAGGTTCTCCTCTGCGTCCGCCTTCTCCGTCATCAGCTTGGAGGCCTTGAAGTAGGTCTTGATGAGCAAGTGTCCGTGTCGTGAAGCGTTCCAGTAGGAGCGAGGGATCTCCACCAGACCATAACCGAGCAGCAGCACCAGCAGGAACAGGCCCCAGGTGTTAGCCGCTGTGATGCCGATGGTCTGCAGCTCGTACCTGAGGCACACGGAGGACAGAACCACATGAGGACACACAGACAGTTTCCTGTCTCCTAAACCATCTGTGGCAGGTATCAACCTGTTGTTAACATTAGAGGCTGACTTTTTTCTGGAACCTTGGGACAAGAAAAAAGTTAACGGAAACGGCATGAAGAGAATTATTTTAACAATACTGAGCAAAAAATGTGAAGTCAGCAGCTATCAGTTAGTTTCCACAGAGCATAGAGATTAATTGGTGACTCTAAATTGTCCGTACACGTGAATGGTTGTCTGTCTCTATGTGTCAGCCCTGTGATAGTCTGGTGACCTGTCCAGGGTGAACCCTGCCTCTCACCCAGTGTCAGCTGGGATAGGCTCCAACCCCTGTGACCCCTAAGTCACAAAGTGAGAAAAAAATAACTCATGTATAGAAATAAAAAAATTATCATTCTGTAGTCAGTTTGTGCACCTAAATGGAATCGTTATGTGCCTAGCTATTCCCACCGCTAATGTCTTATAAAGTAAAATATCAAATTATGTGGTCTCATAATTTTGGTCCCCTCAGAACACCAGTGGATTTCTGCGAGACTGGGACACCAAAAAGACCAGAAACAGGACTGATGCCATGAAACAGTAACAGCAGCTCCTTCCTCTGCGTCCACTCACCAGGACAGGTGCCACTGAGGGTGCACAGCCACATATATGAGCAGAGAGCCGAAGATGAGCAGGTAGGTCCCGTAATAAATGGCGTTCTCTATCAGGGCGGTTTTTATTTTCCCGGTGATGGAGAAGCCTCCAGAGCGGGCGTAGGACTGCATGAAGGGCAGCAGCAGCCTGGAAACACAGACGCACATCAGCACGGTAGTGACTTCAGAACAACAAACCACATCATGTGTTGATCATACGGACCATGTGAGACACTGAGACGTCCAGTACACCACCCTCCAGAACACAGGCATGATGCCGTCAGGGATGTAGCTCCATGGCTTGTAGCACAGCTTCGGGACGCTGTCAGAGAGAAGGAGGACAGGGTATGAGCGGTGATCAGGGTTTACCACACATTCACATTCAAAGAGAAGAGACAGACCGCAGGAAACAACAGAAAGTGTCCACAGTTTGGGATGATTTCAAACTGAAACAAAAATCTGTACGTTGTGTCCGTTGGGACATGAAGATGCAGAAATAATTTAATGAGACACATGTTTAACACTGACCTCTTGGTGGGTGTAACAGATGTGTTAGCCATGGTGTGATTGGATGGTAACAGGCTGGCAGTGGGGACAGCGGCGTGTTCCTCATGGTCTATCTTACACTGCTTGTAAATGGTCTGTAAAGACACAATAAAGATTTTAGTAGAATCTCATGAATCTGAGGGACAGAAGTGTGACGTCTGCGTTCATACTGACCGTGCTGACGTCCAGAGGTAATATGAAGACGATGAGGAAGCACAGGTACCAGGCCAGCAGCGTGCCGAACAGCACCATGCGCTGCTGCTTCTTGAAGTCTCCATATCGGTGCAGCAGGAACAGCGCCAGGAAAAACACCACCACGATCTCGATGCCCAGAGCAGCTCCGCTCATCCCGCTGCACTCCGCTCAGCAGCCCCGCAGAAACCTGAAAGACATGAAACTCCAGTTCAACACGCTTCAGGGCTCCGTCACACCAGTTCATCTGGTCCAGATCATGTTCACACTGATGAACCAGGAAGAGGAAACACACAGACTGACAGGTAAGTACCCAGAGAGGAAAATTAGACTCAACTCTGTCATCAGATTCGAGTATCTTCACTGGTGATTCATAAGTCTTAAATATAAAATGTTGTAATAAACACAAAACCTTTTTTGTACTGTGGACCACCAACTACTCATGAACAGCTCACCGAGTGCTGGTGCTGGATGCAAAGCGACAAAGTGGTTCCACAGTAATCTGACTGATCGTTCACAGACTGTTGAAAATGTCATTGTCATGTCCGACAAAGTCATTGTGAAGAAGGGTGTCCCACAAGGATCAGTTTTGGGACCGTTGCTTTTTCATGTTTGTATTAAATATTATAAATATTATATAAACTCTTGAGTTTATATTAAAATATCTGTGATAGGTTCAAATACTTAAGTAGAAACTGACTTTAACAACCTACAACACAGCCTTTCGGATCTGAAACTGCTTCTAAACTCTAAACCAAAAATAAAATGATGTCTTTTCAACTCATTCTCACTCCGACCTCATCACATGTCCACGTTTGGTCATCGACTTTCAACGTCCACCAGGCACTGTTAAACTATAATGGCTACCGGCTGCGTATCATGCCGACATTAAAGGATGCCTTTTTTTGTTGGACTTGACGCCGCAAGTCACTGCCCAAGCGCCGGATTTTAACGACTTCGGATGCTCGTCTTTCAGGAGCTCACCAGCTACTTTGTTACTGACTCTCCTGCTGACAACAGCCAATCAGGAGACAGGATTTTATAAACTATATGAACTATGAGCAGGACACACACATTTTTTTTTAACGACGGTGCCACGTTTTCACAGATGATGAATGAAGTCATTAAAACATGAGTGTTGCAGGTAAAACATTTGAGTGATGTAGCTGCAGGTGAGCTGGACTGAATTATATATTTATAATATATTTCCTATAAATCAAATGTGAGGTGCACTGTAGGAAAAACATCAGTAGTAATGTTGAGTATTCATAAAAATATCTACAGAAAGACATGAACCACGAGCACATGACAAATTAAATACCAACTCTGGGATCCACTGGTTTAAATCATGTGACCACATGAAAATAAAAAATACTGTTTGTGAAACTCTGGCTGACTGCAGTGATGATGACGATGATGATGATAATGATGATGAGACAAACAGCTAGTCTTCATCCAATTACTGCTGCTCTACATGATAATAATAATTAGTGCTGTTATTAAAGACACGGGACTCTCCAACAGGAGCTGAAAGGCTCTTTTGTGTCGTTCACAGGGGAAACAAATGTCTTTAAATATTTGCTGTTGAGACTCACACTGGTCTGAGATCAGTGACCCAGAGAAGCTGGTCATATTCTACTATGACCACTCGTTACTGAGGAAGGAACGCAGCACACTTACAGACCAGCAACATCATGAACGTATATTTATAACCCATACTGCTAACCTATTAATAAACATGAACATTTCTCCAGTATCTGGTGGAAGTCGTGAGCAAATGCTGCGCAAGAAACATGACCCCAATCGACCAGATGGGGACACTATAATTAAATTAAATTTAACACACAAGTCCAGCTCAATGTGCTCTGCAAAAAAGCCTAAAAAACACTATTCCACCATTTTGACTGTTTTGGAAAAGAAATTAAGATTACTTCGTGAACCGTAGATCTCATTTGTACCAAATTTTCTGTGGATCATCACTAAACCAAGCTTATAAAAAGACATCAGAAGCTTGTTGATATCTCACTGTGTTTTAATCATATTAACCGATGAATGTTAGAGGGGGCATGGCTCAGCACATAAACAGTCCTTACTTCATAAGCCAATTATATATAATTGAGCCAATTATCACCAAACTTACAGGTAATGTCCACATAAGTACCTTAAACATATCCTGAAAGTTTAATTCAAATCGACCACTAAGGGGTGCCACCAAAGCAAAAAATGGGTGTGGCATAACACAAATCAGACTATAAATCAGAAACTGTTTGTTTAATCGTTATAAAACTCACAGGATATGTTCATTCATAAATTTGAAGCACATGTTCAATTATTTTTTTAGTTAAACTGTCAATAGGGGGCGCCACCAAGAGATCAAGATGCTTTATTGTCACAAGATAATGTACAAGTACATACACTGTGAAAAACTTATGTTGGGTCTTTGCTCCGTGGTTTAAAAACACAATACATAATAATGATACTAGAATAAAAATAATAAGGGATAAAAGCAGGTATGTTAAAAAACTAATTAAAACAGTTAAAAACTCAAGGCAATATACAGTCATGATGTCGAAGAGTTCATTTGTTGAGCAGTCTCATGGCCTGAGGAAAAAAACTATTTTTCCTTCTGTCAGTCTTGGTCTTGATATGTTCATATCTCCTCCCTGAGGGTAGTACCTTGTATAAGTAGTTGTGGGGATGAGTGGGGTCCTTGATAATCCTCTGGGACTTCCTGAGGCACCGCTGATTGTACAGCTCCTCCAAGCTGGGTAGTGTGCACCCAGTGATCCGCAC